>NW_007256596.1:0-11878 GCF_000164805.1 Carlito syrichta | reverse complement strand
CTCATTGCAGAGCTTATGTCAACTACTTATTTGTCTGTCCCCATGTAGTATTATTTCCTATGAGACAAAAACACAATATATGCTTACTTTGTGAAACAGTTCTAGAAGATTTGGGGCCTATCCACAGGAAAATCACTTAACAGTAAGCACGCAAAGGAGGAGTCATGTCGTGCAAATGGCCAGAATAACTGATGTCAGTCACTGAACATTGGAATATGCTTCTGCAAGCAGCATGGGATTTTGCAACCACAACTCTTCCTGCCACCCCATCACTCACTGGGAATCTATGGGACTCACCCTCCAGGTGCTTAGTTAACACTGGCTCCATGCAGTGGAGCTTGGAACTTGGAGTAGAGATGGGGTCAATCTGGTATAGTGCCTCTGAGTATCCTCTCTTCACCAGTGAGAGTAGGGACTATCAGGTGAATGATTTAGGCAGTCAAAGATCCTACTCAGTAAAAGTTTAACTATGTTAGCAAATCTTTAAAGCATCATCAATAAAGTTATGGAAAGTGGTTGGATGCAAGTATCTAACTAGTCCAAGCTTATTGCACACATAATTGTCTTTGGTTTAATTATATGCACTTTCTTAAGTAGTCTGATATTACCAAATGAATAAAACTTAAACAGGCCAAAGTGAATCAAATGGTATAGAAGGACCAGAAAAGAGGAAAGTGATCATCCAGTTCTAATGACCAAAACCAAACTTGTTTTTTTTTTTTAAATGGCCAGGTATTCCTGAAGAAGAAGAAGGGGGAAAAAAATGAAGTAAAGAACGCTAAGGCAGAATGGCAGAAAAGAGTATTTGCCATTACTAAGAATATTAATAGAAACCTGCATCACTGGTTATTTGGAAATTCATTATATTTTCTTTGCTTTATCTGCACTGAAAGCTACCTAACATAAATCCCAGAACTGCTGAGAAACATGCTTGTCAAACCTCTGGAACAGCTCAGGACTCTTTCAAATAAACTTTGGGAGACTATTAAACTTGAAGTAGAAAGCCTTTTGAAAATAGATGTTCTTATCTGTTTTGGCATATTCATACCTTGTAGGAGAGTTGTGACTCAAAGAACATTAAATAACAGTAATTTTTTATTTATTTATTTATTTTTGAGTTGGAGTCTCACTCTGTCACCCAGACTGGAGTGCAGTGGCCATTCCTGGCCACTGTAGCCTCAACCTGCTGGGTTCCGGCAATCCTTCCGCCTCCGGCTTCCAAGTAGCCAGAACTACGGGTATGCGCTACCATGCCCGGCTAATTTTTGATTTATTGTAGAGATGAGGTCTCACTATATTGCCGAGGTGGGTCACAAACCTGCGGGCTCAGGCAATCCATTCACCTCAGCCTCCCAAACACGGGATTACAGGCTGAGCCACCGAACCCAGCTAATAATTTGTTTTAAAAGCAGTTGAGAAAACATTGTACTTCAAAAGGCTTAAATCTGAAAGCACTTCAAATATGAGGTTTAGGATTACCAGTATGGTTTCCTAATCTCCTAATTATTTGGAAATGAGGGCACTTTTACATTTCTGTCTTTTGGGAATGACTGGAAATATCAATTGAACATAACAAATTAAGAGAATGTCCCTTGAGAAATAAAAATGTGTGTGCATATTCTACCTGTTGACCTTCTGTTAGTGATTAATAATTTGTCTCCAGTCAGTTCAGTGAAGCTTCCTATGTCAAAGAAATTTGGTGGCAATAATTTAGGGCTTACTTAAGCATTTACATCCTATAGTCACCAGAAGTGCATTTATCTGTAGAAAACGATAATTTATGTGTATAAGCCATGCTTACCAGTAAGTGATACCAACACTGTGTCTGTACTTTCTTAGGGAACTTACAATTTACTTCCTCTGTTGCTTCCAGTGATGGCTGCACAGTCTCTATGTGTGTGCTTCTGTAAGCCACCCCACCACAGTCATCAACAGGCACAGACAAACCATTTATCATCAGTCGGCACCCTTGCTACTGGGTGTCACTGCTCCCAGGGACATGGACCAGCGTCTTTGATGGGTTACGGTGAGGTTATGATCCTCAAGTGCACAGTGACATGAAGCCATAAGATGCTCTGAGTAGATGTGGAATAAATTTTGTTTTTCCCTTTTTTTGACATGTTATAAGAGAGATATTAAGAACTATTGCTGAGATCTCAATGAACATTGCTTTATTCCATTTTATTAGCAGCCCTAGCTTTCAAGAGAGTCTGGGTATATGTTTTGAGGGAAACAAGCTACATAAAAATTCAATTAATAGATACCATATTGGACTTGACTTTTCTGTTCTCAACTGGTATATTTTTGTTGTAACAAACTTCTGTGCCTAACTTTAAAAAGCTGGTTTCATTAAACTATAATTGACATACAACAAGCTGCACATACTTAACATATGCAATCTGATAACTTTTGACATATGCATATACCCATGAAACCATTAACATAATCAAGAAAATGAACATATCTGTCACCCACAAGTTTCCTCGTGCCCCTCCATGTGTTGTTTTTAGCACTTTTCCCCATCCTGTTCTTCCACGCCCCCAGGCAAGTGCCAATCTATTTTTTGTCACTATGGATGTGTTTTCATTTTCTAGACATGCATATACATGGGTTCATATAGTATATACTCCCTTGTCTCACTTTATTTTAACCAAGTATATTTATTTTGAGATAATCTATATTTTTGTTTCTATCAATAATCTATTCCAATGCATTGCTGAATAGTATTCCTTGTATGAGTCAACCACAATGTGTTTCTTTATTTTTCTGTTGATGGATGTTAGGATTATAATGTTCAGGTATTAAAAACAAAGCTGCTGTGTGCATTTATGTACAAGACTTTCTATGAGCACACAAAGGGATAAAAGGGCTTGATCATATGACATAAATATGTTTAATGTTTAAATAATCTGCCAAACTGTTTCTGAAGTGATTGTGGAACAGAAGAGTTCCAGTCACTACACTTTTTCACCAATACTTGGTATAGTCAGACTTTTTACATTTAGCTCTTCAGTAGGTAAGTAGTGGTATCTCCTTGTAGTTTGAATTTTCACTTAGTTACAATTGATTATGATGAACAAATTTTCATGTGCTCACTTGTCATCTTTATCACCCTTGGTAAAATTTCTTTTCAAATCTTTTTTTCTGTGTTTTTAATTTTTAAAAAACTTAAATTATTAAGTTTTGAGAATTCTTTATACAGATACAGGTTTTTCACATATATAATTTATAAATATTTTCTCCCAATCCATGCTTTGTCCTTTCATTCTTTTACTAATGTCTTTCAAAGAGCAGTAGGTTTTAATTTTGATGAAATCTAAATTATCTTTTTTTTAAGGATATTGTTTTTGATGTTGTCTCTAGGAAGTCTTTGCCTAACCCTAAAAATAATGATTTTATTCCATATTTTATGTAGAAATTATATAGATTTATGTTTTGCATTTTGGTTTTTAATCTATTTTGAGTTATCCTTTATATGATAGGAATAGTAATCAAAGTTCATTCTTTTTTGGTATGGTTATCTATGCACCATACTCATACACTACATGTCCAGCACTATTTTTCAAAAAGACTATGTTTTCTCGAATTGCCTTTGTACCTTTGCTGAAAATCAGTTGTTCTTACATGTTTCGAGTATACTTACAGGACCTCTATTCTATTCTACTGATTCATTATGTCTGACTCTGTTATAATAAATTATCTCCCTGATTGCTTTCAATTGCTTGTGTAGACTTCCAGTAATTTGGCCTCACCATTTTGCCAGACATACTTGGGTATATATGAAATACTTTTCATAGTCAGTGGAGCTTGGGCCCAAACTAAGATTACTCCCCAAAAACACTTTTTAAAAACTGAAGTGTAAAAGGAATGTGTATCCTATAGACCTCCAGACTCGACCAAATTCACATTAATCTCTTCTCAAAAAGCTGCTTGGCATGCTTGCAGGCATGTGGAATATAGGGAGTATGTAGGTAGTAGAAGGGGGGAGGTAATCCTAAAAGAACAGTACAGAATAATGAGGGGAATAAAACAGATAGAAATACTCAAACAGAGTGCTAAATGTTAAAATAAAATATGTATAGTAGTATTTTAAAAATTATTTTGCATTATGAGATAATTAAGCAAATCATAAAATAGAAAATTTTAAATATTTTTAAATGCTTTTATTTGCCAAATACCAGATACTAGGTATAATATAGAAGAATTTTCTATAACCAATTTGTCTTTTATTTTTCATCCACACAAGGTGCTTTGTTGTATTTTATTCAGTGTCTTGTACACGTGGGTGTGAGTAAGATGAAACTTCTCTCAAAAAAGAGAAATGAACAAAGAATATATGTTGTCAACTTGTCTAAAACATTTTTCATGTTATGACTCATTTTTCTTTGTGTTGGCATTTAAAGAGTTTTTTTTTAATTTGACTATTATAAAAACCTTGATAATGTCAGTGAAATCCCTGGAAAATAATATAAACTACTGTAATGGAAAGTGAAAAGATGATAATAGCAGTCAGCACTGTGATATTTCTTGTCAATTTCTTCATCACTTATAACAGTCACAAATCCCATATTAATTTGACTTTGTGACCTTTAGTTTTTACTTTGGTGAAGGAAGGTATTTTGATAAGCAGTTTGCTTTTTTCTTTTTTTTCTCATTATGTCTTTGCAGTTAAAAATAATTAATGATCATACTTTGATACAACCTCCTTAGAGTATAGTGCAGTAGAATGAAAGATATGCTAATCATTTGTAGATCTTTAGATTCAAGGAAATTTAAGGGCTTGATGTTTGAATGTTGTGGAATTTAGCTTCCTTTCCCAAAAAGAAATGGGAAACTTCAAGTTTAAATAACCTTATGTTACTTAAAATAAACAGACACATGTTCATAGAAGGCATCTATTGTAAGCATAATTATATATTAGGGGAAAACAAGAGCTATAAAACCCAGTCCTGGCTATAAGAAGTATAGAATTTAGTTGTCAGGAGAGGATTCAATGGCTCAGGGAGCTTGAAGCTAGTGGTCCAAAGGTCATACTTTGATAAACATTGTGCTAGAACAGACCGGTCTACTTTTATTAGAATCCTTCATTGCAGTTTCTAAAATTCTTAACTGCAGTGAATATAAATATCAAAATCCACTTTAAGAATTTTCTCAAGGGTGCTAAGGATCAAATAATCATTTGTGACTGAGTAGGCAAAGGTGTTGACAACTCTGAGAGGCCACACTTTCCATCATGTGCTTTCCTAAGCATGTTATGTTCCTGTATTAGACAACCATTTATGCTGAAGCTGATAACACAGAGATGGAAAGAGAGAGAGACCCACAGTTGCTTTTCTTTTCAGTCCTTCCTTACTCACCAGTAAGCTGATGGTAGAGTTTTGGTAAAATGCATGCATATCAAGAGGTGAAATTAAAACAGTTAAGTTAGTTTGTATAGAATTTCCACTATGATGGTTTTTTAAAAAGAAAAAGAAATATGTATGCATATACAACTACAAAACATGAATTGTATAATTTTTTTATGATTTTGCATATCATGTAAATGTTCTCATATTTATATATAAAACTGACATTACCTGATATAAAGAGGAATGGTGAGATTTGTTCTAATAAATTTAAATTTTTATTTACTTAGAAAAAATATTAAATAGCTAATTTAAAACCCCATGAAAGTTGAAAGACTACAGAAGAAAGGAAAAAGTTTTATGTTTCATATATTTATATTATTGCTGCTTTTTTAGAGGCAGGATCTCATTCTGTCATCCAGGCTGAAGTATAGCGATGCAATCAGAGCTCACTGCAGCCTTGAGCTTCTGGCTCAAGTAATTCTCCTGTCTCAGCCTCCCAAATAGCTGAGATGACAGGTACAGGCCACCACATCTGATTCTTCATGTTTTAGTACCTGATACTCTTCTGAGTCTGCCATGATAAAATGCAGTCATTCCTCAGCATCTGTGGGTAATTGGTTTCTGGACCCCTGACAATAGCAAAATCAACAGATGCTCAATTCCCATATATAAAATAATGCTGGTATTTGAATATAACCTATGCACATCCTCCTATATATTTTAAATCATCTCTAGATTATTTATAGTATCAAATACAATGTGAAGGTGATGTAAATAGTAATTATAGTACAGTGCTAAAATTTTGTCTTATTTTTTATTGTCATATTGCTATTTTAGATCTGCAGTTGGTTGAATCTATGGATGTGAAACCCATGGATACGGAGAGTTAACTGTACCACAAACTGTGTAGCTTAAACACTAGTAATTCATTCATTCACAGTTCTGGAGACTAGAAGCCCAAAAATCCAGGAGTTGATAGGGTGATGTTCTTTCTGAAGACTCTAAGAAAGAATTGTTCCTTGTCCCTTACAGTGTCTGGTGGTTGTCAGAAATCCTTGGCATTCCTTGGCAGTATATCTGCATCACTTCAATCTCTACCTTCATCATCACATAACCATTTTCCTTCTACTTGTATGTTTGTTTCCAAATCTCTTTCTCTTTATAAAAATATTAGTCATTGGCTTTAGCACCCTAATCCAGTATTACCTCATTTTGACTTGATTACATCTGAAAAAAAACCTAACTCTATATCCAAATAAGGTTACATTCAGAAGTTCCATGTGAACATGAATTTGAGGGGATGCTATTTGACCCAGTGAACATACCTTTAACAGCAATTTAACCTTGCCTGTTGACCAAGGAGGTCTACAATTTCATTTTTCAGTAGACTCCACACGTTATGGTTAGCCCTTATGACTTCTTTTTATTGATAGAGTCCATGTTAGGAAACATAGTTTAAACAGACAGCCCAGGAAGTCTGCAAAGTGAACTCCAGAATTTTACAGACTTTCCCACTCTGTTGCAGCTGGTTAGTTTTTGGTAAGCCCATGTGAGAAAGACATGCCCACATAGGAACCATGCCTATGTGACATGGAGAAGCAGAGAACTTTAGTCTCTATAAGGCAGATTCACCTCCAAGATGAAGAAGAGAAGATCTGAACAAAGTATGACCAATTATTCTTTTCAACTTTCCAGTCAAACAGGCCATTTCAGATGTCAAAAGTTTAATATTCTGTGTCAGAGCTCAAAAGTAGACTAATCAAATTCTCATGGAAGCAATACTAGGAATAAAAAATTTTCACTAACTTTTAAGTTTTTACTATACTTCCTGGCTTTTAACTCTCTTAATCTATTGAATTATGCCTTTAAGCCTAAGGTCAATAGAATATGGCTATCCCTTAAAAAAAAAGAATTAGAGGTTTATTGGAATAGCTCTATTCCCATTTTCATGGGGCTACTCATTTGGGTAGAATTTTGGGAACTGCTAGTGGGCAACTTAGATTTTTGTCCCAGAAGTCTCTGAAATGGATGAGAAAGTGCATTAATTAAATAAACTCTGAGGTTATTAATATCCAATGATGAAAATCAACTGTCTATTCTGTTAGCCACCCTAATATATACATCTGGCCACAGAAATAAAACAAAGAGGTTAAATGAAAAATTAAGATGAAATATATAGGCTGGGCACAGTGACTGATAGCTGTGATCCTAGTGCCTAAGAGAGCAGGCATCCTGCTCTGGTTCCTCTTCTCAGTAAACTGAATTAACCTGCCATTCACATGTTTACACAGTCCACAAAAACAAACTAGTGTCAAAACATGGAAAGCCTACGTTCTTCTCTCTTCTTCAGTAAGGCCAACTTTAGGAAATAGGTGGAAAATGAATGATCTAACAGGTAAAGCCCTAAGTAAGTGCTCTCTCCATGCTATAATCCCAGTGTTTTAAGGGGTCAAGGCAGGAGAATTGCTTAAGGCCAGGAGTTCAAAAGCAGCCTGGGCAGCATAGTAAGGCCTCATCTCCATAAAAATTATTTTTTTTAAATTAGCTAAATGTGGTGGTGTAGTCCTAGTTGCTATAGTCCTAGTTGCTCAGAAAGCTGAGTCAGGAGGATCACTTCAGCCCAGAAATTTGAGGTTGCAGTGAGTTATGGTCACTTCACTGCAGTCCAGCCAGCCTGGTGACAAAGCAAGACTCTGTCTCGAAAAAAAAAAAAAAAGGAAAGGAAGAAAAGAAGGAAAAAAGAAAAAATAGAGAAATACAGCAGGGCTTAATGGCTCAGCCTGTAATCCCGCGCTTTGGGAGGCTGAGGTGAGTGGATTGCCTGAGCCTGCAGGTTCGAGACCCGCCTGGGCAACTTGGTGAGACCTCATCTCTACAATAAATCAAAACATCAGCTGGGCGTGGTAGCGCATGCCTGTAATTCCAGCTACTTGGAAGGCTGAGGCAGAAGGATCGCTGGAGCCCAGCAGGTCGAGACTGTGGTGGCTGGGAGCAGCCACTGCACTCTAGTCTGGGCGACAGAGTGAGACCCCAACTCAAAAAAAAAAAAAAAAAGGAAAGAAAAAAAGTAGAAAGAGAAATACATAAAATTATTTTAATAATATAATTTAAGCATTATGTAAATGTTTACATTTGAAAGTAAGCCCTTCCTATTACCAAATTCTTCAGGGAGAAATTAAAAGGCATATATTAAGCCCTCCCAAAGTATTAAAGTGAAAGTTTGAAATCAAGCATCCTTGTTATTGAGTGTCAAAAGTCCAAAGGTCTAAGTGTTCATAAATTCTCCCAAATTTCTTATTTGGTTCATTCTCAGTGGCAGGGTTCCCTGTGCCTCAGTGGGACTGAGGGCTCATTCAATATTTGCAGCTTGACCTTCTGTCATCAACATGAGTGTAGGTCGCCTAGGATCTCAGATGTTTTATCAGTTTAATGCAAATCTCTCATAAACCTTGAGTCTAAATAATCTAAAAAGTTAATAAGATAATTGTTTTTCACAGGACTAGTCCTATTACCAAGAAATTTAGAAAGTGAGCTAACTCCCAGTCCTTACAACAGTTAAATTAAGCAAAATTTTGTTCCCAAAATCCAATACAGAATGTGGCCAAATAACATAGCAGAAACTCAATGGCATTTAAGAGAAAGATAAAGTATTTTGTTTTAGTCACAATAGGATCCCTAACACTTTTAGTCTCTGCCACTTATGTGAAATATTTGACCTGTGCACTTAAAATTCAGAGGATTATTTCAGCATGAGTTTAATTTGACACTATGAATGTGTGATTCAGTCTTTATATATACTTCCTTTTTGATCATTCTATTGCTCACACTAAAAGCTGCCTTTTCAAAGACATTTTTTGCTCATATGTAATTAACAGCCAGAGTTAGTTTAGGTCCACTTCTTAAAGGGAGTCATTCAAGCCTATAGAAGACACATATGTCAATGCCAACAGGTCCTGATTTTCCTACAACTTTAATTTTGTCTCAGTTAAGTCTGCTTAAAAATAGGTATGCCTGAAAGGTAAGCTAAAATGGGCAGTTGCCTGAGATTTTCCTGCCCAGTAGACTCATGAGCACTCCAAAGTCCACTGCTAGGTAAAAATCTCAGTACAATAAAAATCCCACTGGTCCCTTTTTTATTCTAAGCCACTTGGAACCCCTTTATTACAGCTAGGCCTTTTTCTTAGTCTCTACCTCCCCTGTCCTATGCTCTAGGCTACAGTCATCAGCAAAAATCAAAGTATCTTATGCCTGGTGTGGTGGGTTGAATGGTGGCCCCCAAAGGATATGTTCAAGGCCTGATCCCCAGAACCTGTGAATGTTACCTATTTGGGGGGAAAAGATCTTTGTAGATATAATTAAGTTATGGATCTCGAGATGAGATTTCAGTGAGTAATCTTCCATTATCTGGAGGAGCCTAAGTATTGTGACAGGTGTCCTTATAAGAGAAACACAGAGGGAAATTTGAGATAGACCGAGAGAAGAAAATGGAAACACAAGAGGAGAAGGTGATGTGAAGATAGGATACCACACTCACCAGAAGCTAAAAGAGGCAATGAATGCTCTCTCTTAAGGCATTGTTAGAGAGTGCTGACACCTTGATTTCAGACTTTTGGCCTACAGGACAGTAAAATAGTTAATTTCTGTTGTTTTAAGTCATCAAGCTTGTGGCAACTTGTTATGGAAGGCAGAGGAAATTAAAACAGCAGGTATTAAACCTTTCTCCAGTCTTCAGCAGTTTACTGCACAAACCTGCCTGAGTGAATCTAAATATTTTCAAACTGTGAAAATCAAAACATACTACTACATATTAAAGGCTAAGGCAAAAACCATGTCCTTGGTAGTACTAAAACACTTTCCACATGAAAATTTTACTCTCAAAAATTATGAAATTTTTTTCTTGTTTTCCAATGTTCCAGATAATGCACCAAATATTAGGGTAATTTATTGGCCCTCTAGTAAGTACAACACCTTTATTTCATTCAGATTTAGAATATTAGGAAGTAAAATCAAAGGGTAAATATGGATGTCAAAATATTCCTTTTACTATTGATAACCTTGGTTTAAGAACTCCAGTTTGAATGAGAGTAATGTGGCTCCAAAACTGAACTCCAGAATTGGGCAGACATACCACCCAGTAATACAAAGGATTGCAGAAACAGAAGAAACTCACTCACACTCTCTCATGGGAGAGAGGAGAAGTAGTGAAGCTAAGCATGTCAGTTGATTCTTCCCAAATTTTCCAGATAAGTTACTTACCCAACCAGGAACACAGTAAGTAAAGGAAGAAAGCCAAGGGGCTCTCTTGAAAGGACTGAAGGAACAAGGAAGGAGTATTCACATAGTCCATCTTCCTCCCCTAAAAAACTCACATTTAAAAGGTAAAACAAATCAGAAACTACTTTACTGATGATTTACTCACAGAAAAATAAAAGCTAACCAGGAGTCTTGTGCTTCATCAATTGTCTTAGCTCAATCTGGATAATTTGCTGCAGGTTCTACATTGGTACTTGCTGCCTCACCTTTCATTTTATGTTATGGTAATGGCTTCTTTCCCTAAACCTCATGAACCAACCTCTGCTAGCTTCACACTTTTCTTCTGCAGCTTTACCACCTCTCTCAGCCTTCATAGACTTAGGGTCTTTCTCTGTTTTAGGCTTTGCTTAAGGAAATGTTGCTGGTTTGATCTTCCATCTAAATGACTAAAATTTTCTTCATATCAGCAATAAAACTGTTTTACTTTCTTATCTCTGCATGTTCTTTAGGGTAACACTTTTATTTAAAAACTCTTCCTTTGCATCCACAAATTGGCTGTTTGGTGCAAGGAACCTATCTTGGCTTTTGTCATGCCTTCCTCACTAAGCTTAACCAATTCTGGCTTTGGATTTAAAGTGTGAGATGTGAGACCCTTTCAGAACACTTTTTAGCCCTTGTCAGGGTTACTAACCAGCCTAATTTCAATATTGCTGCATTTCAAGGAATAGAAAGGCTTGAAGACAGGGTGCTAGATGGAGGAAAAGCTGGTTGGTGAAGCAGCCAGAACAAACACAACACTTATAGATCAAATTCACCATCATATATAGGCAAGGTTTGTGCCATTCCAATATAATTACAATAGTAACATCAAAGATCACCAATCACAGATACCATAATGGATCATAAAAATGAAAATGTTTGAAATATTGCAAGAATTATCAAAATGTAACATGAGACAAAAAGTGAGCACATGCTATTGGAAAAATGGTACCAATAAACTGGCTCAAAGCAGAGTTGCCACAAACCTCCAATATGTTTTTTAAAATGCAATGTATCTGAAGTGCAACAAAGCACAATAAAATGAGATAGCCTGTATATACCACATTTTATTTATCCATGTTACACCTATGAATATTGGGTTGTTGCCAGCTTTTAGCTATTCTACATAATGTTGCTCTGAAAATTGGTATACAAATGTCCATTCAAGCCTCTGATATCAATTTTATTAGATATATATTTAGAAGTAGAATTGCTAAATTATATGGTATATTTTATTG
>NW_007256595.1:2800-16389 GCF_000164805.1 Carlito syrichta | reverse complement strand
CAAGGCTGGATTGCAGGGGCATGCTCATGGTCACTGTGGACTCCAACAACTGGGCTCAGACCTAGGCCCCCATGAGTGGCTGGAACCACAGGCCTGTGCCACCATGCCTGGAGAATCTTTCAATTCATTTTTGATGGCTAAGATGGGGTCTTGCCCCATATTCCAGGCTGGTGTCAAACCCGTGGGCTCAGGCTGTCCACTCAACTGGGGCTCCAAAGGGTTGGGATACCAGGCTGATAAACTGATCCCGGCCTGTGGTGGTGGTGGTGGTGGTAGGTATTTTTATTCTAAGTCAGAGTCAAACTCTGTTGCCAAGGCTGGAGCACAGGGGCCTGCTGTCAGACACCATGACCTTCACTGGATGGGCTCCAGTGATCCTCCCACCCTGGCCTCCTGTGTGGCTGTAATGATAGGCATTCACCACCATGCTTGGCTCATTTTTGGTTTTTGTAGAGACGAGATCTCACCAAGGTTCCCAGGCTAGTCTCGAATACAGGGTCTCAGGCCATTCTTCTGCCTCGGCAACCCAGAATGTTGAGATGACAGACATGAGCACTCACACCCAGACTTCACACACCTTGGGACCACACTGTGAGACTGGCCCCCTTCCAATGCCCTAGGACCCCAGAGACTGTGGCCAGAATTGCCCACTGAGCCCTTCCTGTGGGGAGAGCCTGGTATATGGATGTGTCTCTGCCAGGGTACCACCCATCCACTCACCTCATTCCCCAGGTCTGAACTGCTCAAACCTCCAAGAGGCTGTCTTGGGGAAAGGGAAGGCATGACTCTCAAACCTTCGGTGGGGTGGAGTGTTCCAGATGACTCACGCCTGTCTCCTTGGCAATCAGGGATGCCGAGACGGGAAAATGGCTGGAACCTCGGAGCTTGTGACCAGGCTGAACACCATATCAAGCCTCCAACCTCAGCCCCAAGCAAAACCAGAAAACCTGGGGAGAGGTCAGACCTCAGTGGGAGGATCACCTCAGGCCAAGATTTTAAAACCAGAAAGGAAAACCAGGATATTGACCAAATGGAAAGCTTGTGATCACAGCTGTTTGGGAGGCTGAGACCAAGAGGAAGGGCCAAGTTGGGCATTTGGAGAGACGTCAGTACTACCTTGTGAGAGAACAAGGGAGAGAGAGAGAGAGAAGAAAAAAGAAAGAAAGAAAGAAAGAAAGAAAGAAGAAAGAAAGAAAGAAAAAGAAAGAAAGAAGGAAAGAAAGCAGGCCAAGCTCAATGGCTCAGCATGTAATCCTGCACCTTTGGGAGGCTGAGGTGAGTGGATTGCCTGAGCCCGCAGGTTCAAGACCCACCTGGGCAGTGAGACCTCATCTCTACAATAAATCAAAATATCAGCTGGGCATGGTAGCACAGGCCTATAATTCCAGCTACTCGGAAGGCTGAGGCAGAAGGAATGCCAGAGCCCAGTAGGTCGAGGCTGTGGTGGCCAGGAGCAGCCACTGCACTCCAGTCTGGGTGACAGAGTGAGACTCCAACTCAAAAAGAAAAAAAGAAAGAAAGAAAGAAAGAAAGGAAGAAAGAAAGAAAGAAAGAAAGAAAGAAAGAAAGAAAGAAAGAAAGAAAGAAAAAAGAAAGAAAGAAATCCATTCACTTGCAAACCTTCTGCCCTCAGTCCTTCCCCCCGCCCCCCCTACATGTGAGGGTCCCACAAGCTTGTCACATTCCAGGCCCAACCCCCACCCAATTGCTGCCCGGGCTTTGGTGTGGGAGTTCCCGAGGCTCCCTGGCCAGGTTTCTGCCAGCTCTCATCTCCGAGGTGTGAAATATGCCCCAGTCCGGTAAATGCTCAGACTCGACAATGAAGAACTTCCACTGAGAAAGCCCAGGGACACATCCCTCAATTGGAGCCTTTTCATTCCCACCAATCCCATTTTTCCTGGCCCTAAATCCAGTCATCCTGTGAACACACAACACGCAGTTGAGATCTGTGCAAGATTCAGATGATTTTGGAGAGAAGGTCTGGCTCTGTTGCCCAGGCTGGGGCCTGGGGACAAGACCATCGCTCACCACCAGCCTCGAAATTGCAGACTTTGGCGATCTTCCTGCCTCAGCCTCCAGAGTGGACTGGACGACGTGCAACTTGACTGCAGACACCCTGTTGGGATGGATGCATAGATGGGGTCTACCTGTATGCTCAGGGCTGGTCTTGTGGTCCTGAGCTCCAGCCTTCCTCCCACCTCGGACTCACAGAATGCTGGTATTCCAGTCATGTGCTGCCACGCCAGGTCTTCTGGTTCATTTTCGATGAAGGATCAAGGCCAGGCTTGGGGAGTCAGCCTCGTCATCCTAGTGCTTTGTGAGGATGAGGTCATCAGCTGGCCTGAGCCCGTGGGCTAAGACTCACCCATGCACTTTAGCAAGACCTCATCTCTACCGACCATCCCAAATAAGCCAGACGTGGTGGCAACCATCTGTCCTTCTGGATCCGTGTAAGGCAGTAGTAAGGGTCACCAGAACCTGGTATGCCAAGGTTGCAGTGGCCAGGAGTCAGTCACCACCATCCAGCTTGGGCGATGGAGTGAGACTCCAACTCAAAGAAATAAACGAAAAAAGAAAAGGAAGAAGAAGATCCATTTGTGTATGGAGTTGGGATCATAGTGAACAGTCAGAGATCATTTGGGAAGAAGGCCCCAACCTTTGGCCCAGAATTCCCGAAAGATGGTGGATGTGAAGAAAATCAAGCTGTAACTTTGGGAGGCTGAGGTGGAGGACCGCTGGAGCCTGGGTGTCCGAGACCAGCCTGGGCCCCGTGGCGAGACCTCATTGCTCCCTGAAACACAAACAGTGGAGTTGCTAGTGGTGTCGCCCATGGTCCCGGCTACATGGAAAATGGTGGCCTCTATCCAGGGGCATTCCTTGACATCGCTCCCACAGACAGAATGTGTGAGTCTAGGTCAGGCACTATGGCACACAGCTGTCAGTCCAGTGCCCTGGTAGGACGAGGTGGGAGTCGGCCTGAACCCAGGTGTTGGAGACCAGCCCGGGTGATGTGGGCAGACCATGGCTCGTCAAGGGGTTTCCAAAATCGAGTAAGGTGCAGTGGACTCCAGAGTCCTGGCTGCCTGGGACCAGAGGGGGGAGAACCACCTGAGACCCAGAGGATGCGGTCCAGGGAGCCACAATCATGTCACCACACCCCAGCGTAGCCAACAGAGACTCAGGCAACAAAAAAGATCCCTCCCATGTGCATCACGATGGGCGTCCATGGCTCCCAAGGGAAACGTCCACGTGGGCGGGGGACGATGGAGTGATCGGGAGAAGAAGGAGCCTTCTTCCTACCCAAAAATGACAGAGAGTCCAGAACCTGGGCTTGCTGCGACTTTTCCAGACCACCTTGATCACACTAAGCCCAATGTCCGCCTTAGCTCAGGGCTGTCTGTTCCATGAGCTCATGCACGTCTGTGCTGTGGGGCACGAGTGTGGAGGGTGGAGGCAGGCCTTCTGGGTCGCATGGCAGAAGGCATGGGAGGGACTTGCCTGGTGACCCTTTGAAACCTCCCATGAAAGACAGCCCAGAAAGTGCCTTTTCTGCTCCCATCCCTGAGAGTGACTCCTTGCACTGTTTAGCATGTTTGGTGATGGTGGTGGTGGTGGTGATTATTATTTGGAGTCAGAATCTCACTCTTCCACCCAGGCCAGAGTGCAGGGACATGCCTACGACCACCTTGAACTCCACCTGCCAGGCTCAGTCGATTCCCCTGCCTCGCCCCCCAGAGTGGCTGAAACCAGAGGCCTGCACCACCATACCTGGCTAATCTTTGAATTTATATTTGATGGCCGAGACGTGGTCTCACCCCATGTCCCAGGCAGGTGTCGAACCCGCTGGCTAATTCCATCCCCTTGCCTGGGCCTCCAAAGGGCAAGGATGCCAGCCTGAGACCTTGAGGGCATCCTGTGGTTGTGGTGGTGGTGATGGTTGGTATTATTTTTCTGAATTGGAGTCCCACTCTGTCACACAGACTGGAGCACAGAGGCCTGCTATTGGCCACCATGACCTCCATGGGCTGTGCTCCGGCAATTTTCCCACTGCTGCTTCCCGAGTGACTGGAAAGACATGTATGCACCAAATGCCCAGTTCATTTTTTGGCTTCTTATAGAGGTAAAGTCTCAGCATGGAGCCTGGTCTTTTCTCAAACCTGGGGGCTCTGGTCACCCTCTTGTCTCATTCTCCAAGAATGCTGGGATGACAGGTGTGATCACTGTGCCAGGCCTCCACACCCATCTTTGGCCCCACCATGAATTCTGCTCCCTTCCATTGAACCGGGAACCCAGAGAGGATGACTGGAGTCACCCACAAGTCCCTCCCTATGTGGAGTGCCTGACTCAGGGGCATGTCTCTGCTGGATTGCCACCCCTTCCCTGCTTCATTCCCCAGTGTGGATCCACTAGCTTCCCCAAGGTGCTGCCTCGGAAAAAGGGAGTGTATGACTCTGAAATCTCTGGGGAAGCAGGGACAGTTAGGAAACTCATGACTGTCTCCTCGGCAATCAGGGAGGCTGAGACGGGATGTGTTCTGAATGCATTTGCTCCAGACCAGGCTGGTCACAACAGCAAGCCCCCACCATAACCCTTAGCAAAAAACATAAAACATTGGTTGAGGGCAGGCCTCGGTGGGAGGATGGCCTCTGGCCCAAAGTTCAAGACTAAGCAGGAAGACCAGGTTGTCGGCCAAATGGAAAATCAGTGATTGTCACAGTTTGGGAGGCCAAAGCCGAGAGGATGGCCAGAGTTGGGTGGTTTGAGAGCACCCTGGGCAACCTAATGAGGAAAGAAGAAAGAAAGAAAGAAAGAAAGAAAGAAAGAAAGAAAGAAAGAAAGAAAGAAAGAAAGAAAGAAAGAAAGAAAGAAAGAAATCCATTCTCCTGCAAATTTCTGCCCTCAGTTCTTTCCCCAATACCCCCTCCCACATGTGATGGTTCCCCAAGCTCGACACCTTCCAGCCCCAACATCTCCCTATGGCTTACCCCACTTTGGTGCGGGATTTCCAGAGGCTCCCTGGCCAGGTGCCTGACGGTTCTTTTGTCCAAGGTGTGGAATGTGCCCCAGGCAGGCTGATCCTCCAACTCAGCAAGAGGACCTTGGCCCAAGAAAAACCAGGGACACATCCCTCACCCATGGACATTTCTTACCCCCAATTCCATTTTTCCTGGCTCTAAAACCAGTCTCCCTGTGAAAACACCAGACACAGCTGACAATCTGATGTTTTTGGAGACAGGGTCTGGCTTTGTGGCCCAGGCTGGGTACGGGGGACACAATCGTCATTCACCACTAGCCTCAAAATCGCGGGCTCCAGTGATCATCCTGCATCAGCCTCCAGAGTGGCCGGGGCAAAAGGCACCTCGAACCGAGATGCCTTGTTTGGAAGGGTGCGGAGAAGCACCCTTCTCCCTCATGACCCGGGCTGGCCTTGGGATCCTGGGCTCTAGCCATCCTCCCACCTGGGTCTTCAAGACTGCTGGGATTTCAAGTGGGGGCCACCTCACCAGGTCTTCTGATTTGTTTTCAACAAAGGATCGAGACCGGGCTCATGGGTTCAGCCTCATCATTCCAGCACTGTGGGAGGTCAAGGCCAGTGGCTGGCCTGAGCCTTTGGACTGAGACCTGCCCAGGCACTTCAATGAGACCTCATCGCTACCCTCCATCCCAAATAAGCGAGGCATGGTGGCATGGGCCTGTCATTCTGGCTCCTTGAAAGACCAGAGAAAGGATTGACAGAGCTCGGCGTGCCAAAGCTGCAGTGGCCGGGAGCAAGCCACTGCCCTCCAGCCTGGGCGACAGAGTGTGACTCTGACTCAAAGAAAAATGTAAACGGGAAAAAAAAGAGCATCCATTTGTGTATGGAGGTGGGATCATCGTGAACAGACATAGATCATTTGGGACGGATGCCCCAGCCTTGGGCCTAACTTTTCTGAAATACATTGAATCATCAGAAAATCAGACTGGCTTTGGGTGTCTGAGTCGGGGGAACACTGGAGCCCGGGAGTGGGAGACCAGCCTGGGACACTTGGTGGGACCTCATCATTCCCCATAACGCAAACACTGGAGTTGCGCATGGTGGCATCCATGGTCCTGGTTACATGGGATATGGTGGCCTACATCCAGGGGTATTCCTCAAGTGTGGTAGCCCCCAGAGACCTGGCTGCTTGGGGCTCGAGGTGGGAGGAGCTACCTCCCCCTGCATGTTGAGACCTAGGGAGCCATGATCATGTCATTGTGCCGATCCTCAGGCGACGGAGACTCTGGCAACAAAAAACATGCCTCCCATGTACATCACAACCTGCGTCCACTGCTCTCCAGGGAAAAGTTCGTGTGGGCGGGGGAAGATGGAGTGATTGGGAGAGGAAGGGGCTCTACCCCCACCCGAGGTTGGCAGACAGGGTGTCTGGAACCTGGGCTGGCCCCGGTATTGTCAGAAAGACTTGATCGCTCTGTGCCCAATGGCTGCCCTAGCATGGGGTCATCTGTTTCGTGAGCTCACACATATTTTTGCTGTGGGGCCCTAGTGTGGAGGATAGAGACAGGAATTCTGGAGCGCATGTCCAAAAACAGGACGGATGTGCCTGGTGGCCACCTTGGAAACCTCCTGTGAATGACAGGGCAGAAAGTGCCTTTTTCTCTCCCATCCCTGAGGGTGACACCTCATACTGTGTGGGGGGGTCATGGTGTTGGTGGTGGTGGTGATTATTATTTAGAGTTGTAATCCCACTCTGTCACCCAGGCTGGAGTGCAGGGGCATGATCACGGAAACCGAGGACTCCACCTGCCAGGTCCAGGGTATCCAACCACCCCTGCCACCTGAGTGGATAGAACCACATGCCTGCACGGCCATGTCCAGCTAATCTTTTATTTATTTTTGATGGCCGAGATGAGGTCTTGCCACATGTCCCAGTGTGGTTTAGAGCCAGTGGGCTCAGGTCAACCTCTTGCCCTGGCATCCCAAGCACAGGGGTGACAGGCATGAGCCTGCATGCCCATTCTCCACATCCCTCTTGGGGCCTCACTGTGAGTCCCACTACCCTGGAAAGGTCAGTTGAAGTTACCCTCTGATCCCATCCTGGGGAGGGCGCAGGGCACAGGGGTGTGTCTCCACTGGGGCGCTCCATACCTCCACCCGCCTCATTCTCCAGGGTGGATCCGATCGCTCCTCCCAGGGTTGCCTCAGGGAAAGGGAGGGCGTGACTCTCAAACCGTCTAGTGGTGGCCAGCTGGGAAACTCACCCCTGTCTCCTCAGCATCAGAGAGGCCAAGACGGGAAGATGGCCAGAGCCCAAGGGCTGAGACCAGGCTGGACACCATAACAATCCCCCAACTTGACACCAAGCAAAACACAGAAAACCTTGGTTGAGAGGGCAGACCTTGGTGGGAAGATCTCCTCTGGCCCAGAGTTCAAGACCAGGCAGGAAGATCAAAGTGTGGACCAAATGGAAAGCATGTGATCACAACATTTTGGAAAGCTTAGGACAAGAGGAAGGCCTGAGTTGGGAGGTGTGAGTGCAGCCAGGGCTACCTAGTGCAGAAACAAAGGAGAGAGAGAGAGAGAAAAATAAAGAAAGAGAAAGAAAAAAGAAAGGAAGAAATGCATTTTCCTCCAAACCTTCTGCTTAGTCCTACCCCCCCAGTCTCCCCTACATGTGAGTGTCCCCAAAGCTCAGGACGTTTCTGCCTCAAACCCCCAATGGCTGCCCCGCTTTGGTGTGGGATTTCCTGAGGATTCCTGGCTTGGTTCTTGCCGGCTCTCCTCTCCGAGGTGAGAAATGTGCCCCAGGCAGCCCGGCCTCGGCAATGAGGACCTTCAGCCAAGAAAGGCCAGGAACACAACCCTCACCCAGATATCTCTTCCCTGCCAATCCCATTTTTTTCTGGTTTTCAAGTCAGTCGCCCTTTGAACACACCATGCGCAGTTGAGAGTCTGTGTACAATTCTGATGATTTTGGAGACAGGGTCTGGCTCTGTGGCCCAGGCTGGAGTCCAGAGTCACGATCATCATTCACCACCAGCCTTGAAATCGCAGCCTCCAGCCATCCTCCCATCTCAGCCTCCGGAGTGGCTGGGACTACGGGCACCATGACCCCAGACCCCCTGTTTGGATGGGTGCGGAGATGGCGTCTCCCTGCATGTTCCAAACTGGTCTTGGGCTCCTGGACATCAGCCATACTCCCACTTTGGCATGCAAGAGTGCTGCGATTCTAGGCATGGGCCACCATGACCGGTTTTCTGGTCCTTTTTTGAAGAAGGATAGAGGCCTGGCTCTGGGCCACAGCCTCATCATCCCAGTGCTTTGGGAGGCTGAGGTCAGCACCCAACCTGAGCCCATGGGTCCAAGACATGCTTGGGCAACTCAGCAAGACCTTATCTCTAACCTCCATCACAAATGAGCTGGGCATGGTGTCACACACCTGTCATTCCGGCTGCTTGTAAGGCCATAGGGGGAGGCTCACTGGAACCCAGCAGGGAGAGGCTGCGGTGTCTGGGAGTGAGCCACCACCCTCCAACCTGGAAGATGGAGTGAGACTCCACCAAAAAAAACATAGGGAAAGAAAAGAAGAGCATCCATTTGCATATGCAGTTGGGATCGTTGTGAACAGACAGATATCATTGGGGAAGGAGGCATCAGCCTTGGGCGTAGAGTTCCTGAAAGATGGTGGATCGGCAGACAATCAGGCTGTGGTTTGGGAGGCCAAGGTGGGGGACCACTGGAGCCCAGGAGTTTGAGAGCAACTTGGACCATGTAGCAAGACCTTGTCTCTCCCTGGAACACACATACATGAGTGGAACATGGTGGTGCACATGGCTCCAGCTAAACGGGATGTGGTGGCCTCCATCCTGGTATATGCCTTTGCATCGTCTGCACCAACAGCACGTGTGAGTACAGGCTGGGTGCCGTGGCTCATGGCCATAAGCCCCAAGCCCTGGGATTCTGAGGTGGGAGCCTGCCTGAGACCCGGGGTCAGAGACCAGCCAGGACAATGGGGCCAGAACTCATCTCACCGAGAGTTCCCCAAAATCGAGTCTAGCATGGTGGCCCGAGGAGTCCCAGCTACTCTGGGTCTGAGGTAGGAAGACCACTTGAGCATGGCAGGTTGAGGCCCCTGGAGCCACAATCATGCTGCCATGCTCCAGCCTGGCTGATAGAGACTCTGGTGACAAAAAAGACACCCCTGGCATGCATCACGGTGGGCATCCACCCTCCCAGGGAAATGTACATGTGGGAGGTGGATGATGGAGTGATCGGCAGAGGAAGGCACTCTCCCCCCGCCTGATGGTGGCAGACCGGGAGACTGGAACCTGAGCTGGCTGTGGTGCTGCTGTACCACCTTGATCACTCTGTTCCTGATGGCCAAACTAACTCGGGGCTGTCTGTTCCGTGTACTCACACTCTTTGCTGTGGGGCACGATGTGGAGGGTGGAGGCAGGCCTTCTGGGATGCGTGGCTGAAGGTGCATGATGGACGTGACAGGTGGGTTCCTTTGAAACCTCCCACGAATGACAGGCTGGATAATACTTTTTCCGTTCCCAACCCTGAGGTTGACTCCTCACACTAGCTTGCAAGGGTGGTGGTGGTGGTGGTAGTGGTGATTATTATTATTTGGAGTTGGACTACCACTCTGTCACCCAGGTCAGAGTGCAGGGGCACACTCACGGCCACCACAGACTCCTCCTGCTGAGCTCAGGCAATCCTCCCTCCTCAGTGCACCAAGTGGCTGGAATCACAGGCCTGCGCCAGCCCGCCTGACTAATCTTTGGATTTTTTTTTGATGGCTGAGACAAGGTCTTGCCCTGTGTACCGGACAGTTGTCAAACCAGGGTCTCAGACCATCCTCTTGCATCGGCCTCCAAGGGCCAGGATGCTAGGCTGAGCCCTTGAAGCTTGCCTGTGGTTGTGGTGGTGTTTGGTATTATTATTCTGAGTCAGAGTCCCACTCTGTCATCCAGCCCAGAGCTCAGGGGCCCACTGTCAGCAGCCATGACCTCCACTAGCTTGGCTCAGACAATCCCCCACCATGGCCTCCTGAGTGGGTGGAACAATAGGAGTGAGCCACCATGCTTGGCTCATTTTTTGGCATCTTGTAGAGATGAGGTCTCGCCAAAGTGCCTGGGCTGGTCTCGAACCTGGAGACCCAGGATATCACTCACCTTGGCCAAACAGAGCGCCAGGATGACACGGGTGAGACGCTGCCCCCGGCCTACACAACACTTTTGGGGCCCCACTTCTCCACACGATCCCTTCCGAAGACCAGGGACCCCAGAGAGGGCAGACAGAGTTGTCCGCCAAGCCCTATCTGAGAGGAGCGACTGGCACTGGGATGTGTCTCCTCCGGGGCACCACCTCTCCACCCTCCTTGTTCCCCAGTGTGGATATGCACACTCCTCCCAGGGACCGATTCGAGGAAAGGCAGGGCATCACTCTCAAACCTTCAGTGGGATAGGGACGGCTGGGCAACTCACGCCTGTCTCCTCAGCATTGGGGGAGGCCGGGATGGGAAAATAGCTGGAGCCCAGGTGCTAGAGACCAGGCTGGACATCATCACAAGCCCCCACCTCAACCCCAAGTAATACCCAGAAAACCTTGGCTGAGGTCAAGCCTTGGCAGGATGATTGTCTTCGGTCCAGAGTTCAAGAACAGGCAGGAAGACCAGGATGTCAACCAAATGGAAAGCCTGTGATCACAGTAGTTGGGAGGCCCAGGCCGAGAGGATGGCCAGAGTTGGGCTGTTTGAAAGCAACCTTGACAACGCAGAGAGGAAACGAAAGAAAGAAAGAAAGAAAGAAAGAAAGAAAGAAAGAAAGAAGAAGAAAGGAAAGAAGGAAGGAAGGATGGAAGAATGGAAAGAATGAAAGAAGGCAAGAAAGAAAAGAAAAAAAGAAAGAAATCCATTTTCCTGCAAACATTCTGCCCTCAGTCTTTCCCTCCCCACCCCCATCACAAGTGAGGTTTCCCCAAGATCGGCAGCTTCCAGACCAACCCCACCCCCAGGAGCCGGGTTCCTGCTAGCTCTCCTCTCTGAGGTGAGAAACGTGCCCCAGACAGGCTGACCCTCCGACTCAGCAATGAGGACCTTCCACCAACAAAGCCCAGGGACACAAACCGACGTTACTAGCTTGCTACCTATCTAGCCAGCTTGTGAGCCAACTAACATAACTAGTTGACTTAACCAGTTCGCCAGCTGGTTTGCCAGCTGACTTGCCAGCTGACTTAACTAGCTGTCATAATTAGCTAGCAAGCTGGCTAGTCAAGCGACTTAACTAACTCGCTAAACTAGCCAGCTGGCTAGCCATCTGACTTAATGAGCTGACATAACTAGATATACTGCTTGCTAGCCAGCTGAATTAACTAGCTTGCTACATAGCTAGCAACCTGGTTAAACAACTGAATTAACTAGGTGACTTAACTAGCTATCCAGCTGAATAACCATCTGAATTCACTAGCAAGCTAACTACCTAGTCAACTGTCCATTGATATAGCCAGCAGACCTAACTCTCTGACTTAACCAGCTACACAAATGGCTAGCTAGCTGACTTAACTAGCTAGTAACTAATCTAGCAGACTGGGTAGCCAGCTGATTTAACTAGCTGACTTAACCAGCAAGCCAGCTGGTTAGCCAGTTAATATAACTAGCCAGCCAACTGACTTAACTACCTATCCAGCTGGCTAGCCAATTGACTCAACTAGCTGACATAACTAGTTAGCCAGATGGTGAGCCAACGGAATTAACTAGTTGACATCACTAACTAGCCAGGTGTCTAGCCAGCTGACTTAACTAGCTGACTTAACCAGCTAGCAAGGTGGCTAGCCAGCTGACTTAACCAGATGACTTAACTAGCTAGCCAGCTGGATAACCAGCTGAATAAACTAGCTGACTTAACCAGTTAGCCATCTGGCTAACCAACTGACTTAACTAGCTAGCTACCTAGCTAGGCAGCTGGGTAGCAAGATGAATTAACTAGCTGACTTGATGAGCTAATCAGCAGGCTAGGCAGATGAGTTAACTAGCTTGATACCTTGCTAGCAAGCTGGCTAGACAGGTGATTTAACTAATTGGCTTAACGAGCCAGCCAGTTGGCTATCCAGCTGACTCAACTAGCTGACTTGACTATCTAGCCAACTGGGTAGTCAGCTGCATAAACTAGCTTTCTACCTCTCTAGCCAGCTGGCTTGCCAGCTGACTATACTAGCTGACATAATTAGTTTCCTAGCTGGCTAGCCTTCTGACTCAACTAGCTGTCTTAACTAGTTAGCCAGCTGACCAGCCATCTACTTAACTAGCTCGCTACCTAGCTAGCCAACTGGCTAGCCCACTGACTTAAAGAGATGCCTTAATTAGCTAGCCAGCTGGCTAGCCAGCTGACTTTACTAGCTTGCTATCTAGCTAGCCAACTGGCTAGACACCTGACTTAAGCTGACTTAGCCAGCTAGCCAGCTGGCTAGCTTGCTGACTTAACTTGCTAGTTACCTAGCTAGCAGGCTGGGTAGCCAGCTGAGTTAACTAGCTGAGTTAAAAAGCTAGCCAGCTGGATGGCCAGCTGACTTATTGAGCTAGCTACCTCGCTAGCCTGTTGGCTAGACACTTGACTTAGATAGCTGAACTCACCAGCTAGCTAGAAGGCTATCAAACTGATTTAACTAACTGACTTAACTAGCTCACCATCTGGCTAGCCAGCTGACTTAACTCACTCTCAAGCTAGCTAGCAAGCTGGATAGAGAGCTGACTAAACTAACTGATTTTATTAGCTAGCCAGCTGACTAGCCAAATGATTTAACTAGCTCGCTTCCTAGCTAGCCAGCTGGCCTGCCAGCTCACTTAACTACCTGACTTAACCAGCTACCTTACTCGCTAGCCAGCATAATTAACTAACCTGCTACATAGCTAGCCAGCTGGACAACCGGCTGAATTAACTAGGTGACTTAACTAGCTAGGGAGTTGACTAGTCAGTTGAATTAACCAGCTAGCCACTAGCTGCCTTACCAGCTAGCCAGCTGGCTAGAAAGCTGACATCTAGCTAGCTACCTACCTAGCCATCAGACTAGACAGCTGAATGACTAGCTGACTTAACCAGCTAGCCAGCTGGCTAGACAACTGATTTAACAAGCTGATATCACTAGTTACCCAGGTGGCTATCCAGCTGACTTAACTAGGTAGCTACCAACATAGCCAGGTGGTTAACCAGCTGACTTAACTAGCTGACTTAACCAGCTAGCCAGCTGGCAAGCAAGCTGACTTATCTAGGTAGCCAGCTACCTAGCCAGGAGCAAGCCAGCTGACTTAACTAGCTGACTTAAGGAGCTAGCCAGCTGGTTAGTGAGCTGACTTAACTAGCTAGCTACCAATCTAGCCTGTTGGCTAGGCACTTGACTTAACTAGCTGACTTAACCAGCTAGCCAGCTGGCTAGCCAGGTGAATCAACTAGCTGACTTATCTAGTAAGTCAGCTGGCTAACCAGCTGACTTAAGTAGCTGCTAACTAGCTAGCCAGCTGGCTAGCAAGCTGACTTCATTAGCCAGCTATCTAGCTAGCCAGCTGGCTGGCCAGCAGACTTAACAAGCTGAGTTAACAAGCTAGCCAGCTGGC
>NW_007256595.1:2338-2780 GCF_000164805.1 Carlito syrichta | reverse complement strand
GCTGGCCTGCCAGCTCACTTAACTAGCTGACTTAACCAGCTACCTTACTCGCTAGCCAGCGTAATTAACTAACCTGCTACATAGCAAGCCAGCTGGACAACTGGCTGAATTAACTAGGTGACTTAACTAGCTAGGGAGCTGGCTAGCCAGCTGAATTAACCAGCTAGCAACCTAACTATCCAGCTGGCTAGCCAGCTGACTTAACTAGCTGCCTTAACCAGCTAGTCAGCTGGCTAGAAAGCTGACATCTAGCTAGCTACCTACCTAGCCATCAGGCTAGACAGCTGAATGACTAGCTGACTTAACCAGCTAGCCAGCTGGCTAGACAACTGATTTAACAAGCTGATATCTCTAGTTACCCAGGTGGCTATCCAGCTGACTTAACTAGGTAGCTGCCAACATAGCCAGGTGGTTAGCCAGCTGACTTAACTAGTGGGCTTAA
>NW_007256595.1:0-2318 GCF_000164805.1 Carlito syrichta | reverse complement strand
CTAGCTAGCCAGCTGACTACATAGCTGACTTTAATAGCTAGCTACCTGGATAGTCAGCAGACTTAACAAGCTGACTTAACTAGCTTGCTAGATGACATAACTAGCTGACTTAACTAGCTAGCAGACTAGCTAGCCAGCTGACTTAACTAGAAGAAATAATTAGCTAGCCGGCTGGCTAGCCATCAGATTTATCTAACTTTTAACTAGCTAGCCAGGTGATTATCCAACTGACTTTATGGGCTGACTTAACCAGCTAGCCAGCTGATTAGCCACCTGACTTAACTAGGTGACTTAACTAGCTAGCCAACTGACTTGCCAGCTGACTTAACTAGCTAGCTACCTAGATAGGTGGCTAACTAGCTGACTTTGTTAGCTAAATTAACCAGCTAGTCAACTGGCTAGGCAGCAGATACAACTTGCTGGCTACCTAGCTAGCCAGCTGGTAGCCAGCTGACTTAA
Organism: Carlito syrichta; assembly: GCF_000164805.1. Lineage (NCBI taxonomy): Eukaryota > Metazoa > Chordata > Mammalia > Primates > Tarsiidae > Carlito > Carlito syrichta. The sequence goes on along the minus strand of NW_007256595.1, from coordinate 1,859 downwards.
CTAGTTGACTTAATTAGCTAGCCAGGTGGGTAGTCAACTGACTTAACTCACTTGCTGCCTAGCTAGCCAGCTGGGTAGCCAGCTGAGTTAACTAGCTGACTTTACTAGTTTGACACCTAGCTAGCCAGCTGACATAAGTAGTTAGCTAACTACCTAGCTACCTATCTAGGCAGCTGACTTAAACAGTAAGCTAAATAGCTAGCTACCTACCTAAACAGCTAGCGTAAATATTTAGCTACATAGCTAGCTAACTGACTTAACAATCTAGCTGACTAGTTAGCTTACTCGTTAGCTAATGTGCTAGGTAGCTGACTTAATCAACTGACTTAACTCGTTAACTAATGAGCTAGCTAGCTGACTCAATCAGCTGACAACTCATTAGCTAACTAGCTAGCTACCTGACTCATCCGGCTGACTTAACTATTTAGCTAACTAGCTAGCAAGGTAAATCAACCAGTAGACTCAACCCGTTAGCTAACTAGGTAGCTATCTGACTCAACCAGCTGATTTAACCCATTAACTAATTAGTCAGCTAGGTGACTCAACCCATTGACTTAATCCGTTTGCTAACTAGCTAGCTAACTGACTTAACCAGCTCATTTAAGTAGTTAGAATGCTGACTTAACAAGCTGACTTAGCTGGCTGACTTAACTAGTTACCTAACTTACTTATCTAGATGGCTTAACTAGTTAGCTAGCTGACTTAAATAGCTGAGTTAGTTAGCTAACTAGTTAGATAGCTGAATAACTAGCTTACTTAACTAGTTAACTAAACAAGGTAGGTAGCAGACTTAACTAGCTTACTTAAATAGTTAACTAAATAATGAGCTAGCTGACTTAGCTGATTCAACTAGCTATCTAAAGAGTTAGCTAGCTGACTTAGCTTGCTGACTTAAAAAATTGGGTAACAAGATAGCTAGCTGACTTCACTAGTTGGTTAACGAGATAGCTACCTGACTTAACTAGTTGGGTGATGAGTCTGTTGAGTATTTAGCTGGTTTAACCTGTTTGCTGACTAGTTGGTCAACATGTTAGCTGGCTTAACAAGTTGCCAATTTGTTGGCCGACTAGTTAGCTGGGTTAACAAGTTGACTGAGTATTTGGCCGACTAGTTAGCCTGATTAACTAGTTGGCCGGTTAGTTAACTGGCCTAACTAGTCGGCAGACTAGTTACCAACAATTTAGTTGACCTAATTAGTTGACTGACCTAACTAGCTGGACGACTAGTTAGCTGACCTAACTTTTTGGACGACTAGTTGGCCAATTTGTTAGCTAACTTAACTAGTTGGGTGGCTCTTCAGCCAAATGGTTAGCTGACTTATATAGTCAGCCAACGAAGGTGCTGAGAGGTGAGCTGACTTAACTAGTCGGCAAGTGAATGAGCTGACTTAGCTGTCTTAACTAGTCTGCCAGCGAGTGAGCCAACTGGTCAGCTGACTTTAGTCTGCCAGTGATTGAGCACACTGGTCAGCTGACTTAAATAGTTGGCCGGCAAGTGAGCCTACTCGTTAGCTGACTTAAGTAGTTGGCTGGCGAGTGAGCCGACTGGTCAGAAGACTTAACTAGTCAGCTGGTGAGTGAGCTGACCAGTGAGTTGCTTTAACTAGTGGGCCGGTGAGCGAGCCAACCAGTGAGCTGACTTCTTGGCCGGCGAATGAACCAAATAGTTATTCACCTGTTGACTGGTGAGCAAGCTGACTATTAGCTGGCCTGTTGACTGGCAAGCAAGCGGACTAGTTAACTGACCTGATGGCAAGCGAGCAAGCTGGCTAGTTAGCTGATCAGCTAGCTGAGTTGCTGGGCGACTAGTTAGCTAAGTAACTAGTTGATTTGCAAGCTGACTTAACTAGCTAGCTGACT
>NW_007256594.1:17374-37128 GCF_000164805.1 Carlito syrichta | reverse complement strand
GAAGCAGTAAACTTATGGCTGGGTCAGAGTGTGCTGTTTAACTGGAGCAAAAAATTCATCGAGGGAATGTATCCAGTCTTCTTCCCTGCATCTCTGTCCCCCACATTAGCAGCACCTAAAGAGGTGAGCATGTGGTCTTCAACCTGCACTTCCTAGACTGACTTCTCCTGGGGATGGGTCACTGAGCACTGCTGAAACTGGAGCAAAGAGCTCCTGGAGGTAATGTATCCCATATTCTTATCTTGCATCTCCATCCCCCAAATCAGCAGCATTCACAGAGCTGGGTAGGTGGTCTTTATCCTGCACTGCCTGAACTGACTTATCTGGCAGCATTGAGTGACCTGGGGCTGGGACAGAGTGCTGTTGAACTGAAACCAAGAACTCCTTGAGGGAATGCAGTCTTCTTGCTCTGTATCTCCATTCATAACATGAGCAGCACTCATAGAGGTGGGAAGGTGGTCTTCATCCTGCACTTCCTGCACTGACATCTCTGACAGCAGAAAGCAGCCTTGGGCTGGGTCAGAGAGTACCGTTGAAACTGGATCAAAGAACTCCCTCAGGAAAGGAATCCAATCTTCTTGCCTGGCATTTCCATCCCCAACATTATTAGCACCCACAGAGCAGGGCAGGTGGTCTTCATTCTGCACTTCCAGACTGACTTCTCTGGCAGCATAGTGCAGCCTGGGGCTGGGCCAGTGAGGGATGTTGCGACTGGAGGAAAGAACTTCTCACTGAAAGCTATCCAGTCTTCTTGCCAAACATCTCTGTTACCAGCATCAGCTGCACCCACAGAGCTCGGCCCATGGTCTTCATCTTGAAATTCCTGAACTGACTTCTCTGGCAGCAGAAAGCAGCCTGGAGCTGTCAGAGAGGGCTGTTGAAACAGGACCAAAGAACTCCTTAAGGAAAGCTGTCCAGTCTTCTTGCCCTGCATTTCCATCCCCAACATCAGCAGCACCGGCAGAACTGGGCAGGTGGTCTTCATCCTGCACTACCTGGACTGATCCAGCCTGGGGCTGGGTCAGAGAGTGCTGGTGAAACCAGAGCAGGCTTCACAAGAGCGGGACACCTCCAGTTGGGCTGTGTGAGCTGGGGTCAGTATGGTATTATGAGAGGGAGCTTGTCAAAGATATCAGAGCCTTCTCACTTCCACTGGTTTTTGAGTGCTGAGGATAGAGATTTCCCTCAGAGGCCCAGGACTGCACCCCAAGGAAGTGTGGGTGCCCTGGGTCTCCAGTGGCTTACCGGTTGGTGATACTTCTCCGTGACGTTTCTTCATCAACTCAGTCTCCCTTGGGAGAAGGAATTGCACCCATTTCTTAGCCCTGACGACCTGCTCAGGAGGTGAAAGCAGGAGGATATGCCTGCGGCTGGGAGGCAGGATGCTCAAGGAGCTGGGGTGTCCGAACATCTGTGAGTTCTGAGCAGACAGCATGTGTTTCTTCTTAGGGACAAACTCCCAGCACACAGGCTGAAGTCTCCCCAGAGAAGCTCATGTCCTGTGGGGAAGAACAGCGCGTATTAGGGGCGATGACAGAGCCAGCTGAGGGAAGACGACCATGACGTGAGATGAACAACCCGAAAAAACGGCGCGAAGAGGAGCAGGGCCAGGAGCAGGACCATGGACAGGGCAGAACCATGGAGAGGGGCAGCGGCAGCGGCAAGGGTAAGGACAGGAGTCGCCAGGCGATTCCCAAAAGGCAAGAGAGTTTTTTGGAAGAGGGGAGCCGGTGGACGACTGCCCGGGGGGAGGACGGTTGAACCAGGACCTAAATAGGCTCTGGAAGTTGTGCATATCGAGCAAGTTGTGCGCGATGCGAGACGGAGAGGAGGCTACAACCGCGGAGACAACTCTCTGGGCTACCAACTCCTCTAGCGGCCAAGCAGGCCCTTAGCAGCTCAGAGCGTGTGACGTCTCAAAGGAGATGGTGTCCAGGAAAGAGCTCGCCAGGCAGGACGCGCGAGCTCATCCGAGGGCACCTCAAGAGCCGTTAAAGACCAACGGACAAGTGGGAATCCCCAGCCCCTGAGGACTGCATGGTCCATGTGGTGCCGGTGTTTGGCACCACATGGACCACTTGTGGGAACGGCTGGGGACCCAGGGGCCGCATCCGCCAAAGCCCTTCCTGATGAGACGTCCGCTCTGCAGGATCCACAGTGAGGGCTGGTGCAGACCTGGGTCCCCAATGGCCATGAGTTGGCTGACTGGGCCACCGGCCAAGAGCCTGTTCAGTGCCAAGTGCATGGGCAGCCTATACCCTGACAGGCTCCTCTGCGGCTCTTTGATTTTTTTTTTTTTTTTTTTGAGTTGGAGTCTTTCTCTGTCGCCCAGGCTAGAGTACTGTGGCACACTCAGGACCACACCAGCGTCACTCGCTGGGCTCTGGCGATCCTTTCGCCTCAGCATTCTAAGTTGCCAGAACTACAGGCTCCCACTACCAGGCCTGATCGGCTAAATTTTATTTATTGTAGAAACGAAGTCTCGCCAATTGCTTGGACGGGTCTCAAATGCTCCACTTCAGGCAATCCACTTGCCTCAGCCACCCAAAGTGGTGGGATTACAAAGTGAGCCACCGTTTGTATACCTAACCCTGAACTGTACACCACATCTTCATAATAAAAAAGTTGAAAGTTAAATAATATAAATAAATAAGATGAATAAATAAAATGTACCATCTTCATTCCCCCAGCTTTCGGACAAAACCCCCTTTGCCTGTCCTGTGCACTTGAGGGTGGTAACGTCTCGTCCTCTTAGTCCTACCTCTTCATGCTCCCCAAGCACTGTGTGAGAGTTCCACTTCCTCTCCCTGTGCCTACATTTGCACTCGGTGCCAATGGGGCTGCTGAGCTGTTTGGAAGGCAGTGTCTTTAGACTGACAATGGGGCGCATACTCGCTTCACACACTCATAAGCCAGAACTACTTCCTGTCGATTAATGTACGTCATAGGTGACTTACAAAGGGATAACTCTCCAGAATGCAGTCATAACATAACTTTCACAAAAGTTCATCAGTTTTCTATAGATTCGCTTATTTCATTAGTAGAAATACCAGCTTGGAATCTGCACTAGAACTGAGAAATCATACAAGCGAAATCATCTGTTAATTATAAAAAGGTGATGCAACATGAAACATTAACAGCATAATATGTGCAAATATTATTTGTCCATTGAAAAATTAAATTATAAAATAACAACAGAGATCATGGGTCAATTACTAATCAAATTCTGTATGCTATAATAACCATCTTCAGGAAAACAAACTCATGTGGTTTCAATGCTCCAGTGACAGCATCAACCACTGTTGAGAACTTTGATTCATGACATTTCTTTCATCTCACAAACTCCTCCACCCTGACAAAGACCACAGTCTCAAAACTGCAGAAATAGTCTTACTTGGCTGGAGAGTGGGCTCATGGGTGTTTCTGGGTCAACTTCCTCCTCAGGTCAGGGTGATTCTTGGGGCTGTACTGGGAGAAGGAAAGAAGCCCTGAGATGGGGGGAATTGCATTTCCATCGTGTCTGTGATGCTGAAGGCGATGAGCCTGAATGGACTGAGTGATGGGGAAGTTTCATAGGTTGAAATTCTGGAGTTGAGTCCTGGGATGTTTGAGTGTGTCCTCCCTCAGTAGGGGAAGGTTGGGGTGGAGTAAGTCCAAACATTGGGTGCCTGAAGGGAGCATTTCCTATTTGAGAGGAATCAAGCTGAACACAGAGTAGAAAGGCCTCCTTTGTGGACAGTAGGTGGGGAAGAACTAAAGCCCAGAACCAGTACACTGGAGAGGGAGGCTTCAAGGGACAAATTCATGCATCTCCCAGGCCCTCCGTCTCCCTGCTTACATTTCTCCAATCTCCTGGGCTCCAAGCATTCCAAGCCATTCAGTCCCTCAACCCTCTCCTATTTTTTTGTTTATTTCAGGCTCCAAATTCTTTAGGGCCCCCGATGCCCACCCTCCTGGGTCCACGTCCCCTACTTTTGTAGCTGCACACCCTTCTCTCACATCTCCCACCCTAATGGGCACTTGTCTGTTCCCCCTCCCCCTCCCTGTGCCCAGGATTCTATTCAGCCTCTGCTGGGGCTCAGCCATTTTTTTAACCACCAGATCTTCTTGTATCTTGTGAACTGCCTAGCTCAGTTGGGGTGGGTTGGAAGCCATCTTAGAGAGAGGAGGTGGAGAATTGGCTTTTCCACAGCACCCCACACCCAACCCTGAAATTCTACAACTGCCCACCCAGACCACTGTTGCAGAGAAAGCTGCACAAATCTCCCTGGCTGGGCACTGGACTCTGGCAAACACAGGCCCTAACTCAGGAAGTTGCTATGCCCAGTCCCTAGAGAACACCCCGATCTGCCTTGCATTCTCCCCCCTTTTCCCAGGTTGCTGTCAAGAAACCTTCCTCTGTTCAAACTCTCTTCCTCTCTTGAGGAGCTTTCTGCCTTCAGTTCCATTTCTGCTTAGGTCATATCGAGAAGCCCTCCTCTCCCTCCTCATTGTTGTGACCTCCTGCCCTCTGGAGATTCTAACTTGCCTCTCAGATTTGTTTCTTGTAGGGTGCCCTTTTTTGGTCCCTTCATCTGGCAGCTCCTGACATAACTCTTACTCTCGGGCTCCTGAGTTCCAGGACAGACATTTGTTTCTAAACTATCATCAGCATCACACCCTAAGCAGACATGCACATGTGCACGTGCGAGCACGTGAGTGCGTACACACACACACACACACACACACACACACACACACACACAGAGAGAGAGAGAGAGAGAAATCTGCCTTTACCCCATCAAGCCAGAATTAGATGACAGCCCCAGACGTTGGAGTCCTATAAGGCCCTTATGTGAATCTACTTCTTTCTGAGGTGGGCCTGGGGTTCTTCCCTTCCCTTAATCCCTTAATACACTCATTTTCTAATGAAGTGTGATTTGGGCCCTCACACTCTCTCATCTCTCTGCCTGCCACCCCATTCTTCCTTGTCCTCGCTGTCCATCTCTCATACCCCACATCCCAAAGATTCTTATAGAAAAAAAAAACACAGTCTAGAAATGGTGCAGTGGCTCATGCTTACAATCCCAGCACTTTGGGAGGCAGAGGCAAGAGGACTGCCTAAACCCAGGGGTTAGAGACCAGCCTGGGCAGCATGGCAAGACCTCAACACTATAATAAGTCAGAAAAATTAGCCGGTGGGGTGGTTCATATCTGTGTTCACAGAAACTTGGGAAACTGAAGCAGGAAGATTTCCTGAGTCTAGTGGGTCGAAGCTGTGGTAGTTGTGATTGTGCCAGTGTACTCCAACTTGAGTGACAAAGTGAGACTCTGACCCCCCCATAAAAGATTACAATTAGGAAGAAGAGTTTTTTGTTTTGTTTTGCCCTGAGTTGGAGACTCACACTGTTGCCCAGGCTAGAGTGCCATGGCTCACTCACAACCAACCCAGTGTCAACCTGCTAATTCTTCCACCTCAGCCTTCCAAGTAGCCGAAACTACAGGCCTGCACTACCATACCAGGCCAATTTTTGATATATTGTAGAGACAAGGTCTCACCAAGTTGCCCAGGCTGGTCTTGAACCTGTAGGCTCAGCCAATCCACTCACCTCGGCCTCCCAAAATTCTAGGACTACAGATGGAGCCAAGAATAGCTTTTAAAAGAGCTCTATTGTTATAAGTTGACTTAATTGAAACTGACATTTAGGCTACAGATGTATTGCTTAAGGTCTCTATTTTCCCCCTGAAAGGCCTCATGAGGAGACCTAAGAAAAAAATTGTCTAACATCCTGGAATACCTTAACAAAACAGAGAGGGTGTCACAGACTCCTCCTTTGAAAGGAACTTGTTTTTCCTCAGGGAAACCCAAGAGTTGGAACTGGGCACATTCCTCTCAGGTCTCTACTCTCTTTTGTACTGCTATTACTTCATCTCTTTGGCTTTAGAAGGGTTCCAGAGAGTACTTTGCACCGTGAGAGGATTTGACCTTGGTGAGTTATGGCTGTGATTTCCATTACATCTGTTGCAGTGTTGCAGATGATTGACATTATCTCTGCTACAGTGTTGCAGATGATTGACAATAGTTGTTTATAGGAAATGGTTACTAGCACAAGGGACTTGGATTCACATAATTGTTTTGAGGTCTAAGTTCAGTGACTATGAGATGTAAATATTCTTTGTTTATATGCATACTCATTTTAATATCTAAAGAATGTCAAATCTGTGACATTAACAGTCTAGTATTTGTAGCTTCATGTCTGTCTCCCAATGCGTCACCACACATCATGGAAGTCTGTGGAACTCAGTTACATATACCCGATGGAATATTACACAGCCACAAAGAAGGACAAAATTATGAACTTTGTAACAACTTGAATGGATTTAGAGTCTGTAATACTCAGTGATCTATCACAGAAACAAAGAACTGAGTACCACATGTTCTCTCATAAGCGGATCCTGAACAATTATCATAATACTATAAGAAAGGGATTGGCAATAGTGGGAAACTTGCAGGGGAGGTAGCGGTGAGGCACACTTCAATAATAAGAGTACCTCTCTCAAAGCAGGTGACGTGGAGCCCAAAGTGAAGCCCAAATTTTGCCTGTTCAATGACCATTTGTATACCTAATCCTGAATTGTACCCTACATTTTTAAAATAAAAAATGTTTTAAAAAAGAGAAGCAAGCTGGTGAAAGAACAAAGAAATCCCAACTGTAGTCTAGAAGACTGTATATACCATAAATGGTGACATCTAACTAACACCATCATCACCAGGGAAACAAGGAAAATGTAAATAATGGCTAAGTTCATGTAGTGGATTTTAGGTAACCGTACCATTTTCTTTCTTATGAGTAATATAGTTTTAATATTTTTATAATAAAAAATGTGTTTAGAAGAATGTTGTGGAGATGCCAAGCCTCTTGGGTGGTAACACACTCTGAGGCTGAAGAACACCGTACTAGTATTCAATTTAGGTATTCTTTATTGGGCTAATTTTAAGTAATGCATGACTATAAAAAATGTGAATCATAAGTTTTGAATGCACTATATTGAGATGTCTGAGCTGGGCTCGGTGGCTCAGCCTGTAATCCTGTGCCTTTGGGAGGCTGAGGCGAGTGGATTGCCTGAGCCCACGGGTTCGAGATCCGCCTGGGCTGCGAGACCTCATCTCTACAATAAATCAAAAAATCAGCCGGGTGTGGTAGTGCGCGCCTGTAGTTCCAGCTACTTGGAAGGCTGAGGCAGAAGGATCACCAGAGCCCAGCAGGTCGAGGCTGCAGTGGCCGGGAGCGGCCACTGCACTCCAGTCTGGGCGACAGAGTGAGTCTCCACCTCAAAAAAAAAAAAAAAAAGAGAGAGATGTCTGTAAGTTGACTACATGCCAAGGACCAGAATTCAAATAAACAAAATCTACAATATTGAGCTAATGAACAATTCCATGAAAAAGTGTGAGGACAAAGAAAAAAATGAAAAAATGTCACACATGAACATTTCTCCTTTAACCCTAACACACTGCCTCTACTGAGTGGATGCCAATTTCTATCTCAGCTATCATAGTCAACAATGATCTCTTCTACCTTTGCTATTTTCCCTATTTTTAAAAAATAAAGATGGGATCTCACTATGTTGCTCAGTCTGGATTTGATCCTCTGTGTTCAGGTAATCCTCCCACCTAGCTTCCCAAAGTGCTGGAATTGCAGGCATGAGCCACCACAACCAGTCTATGCTACTTTCTCTAAGTCAGACAGTGGGTTCATCCCCACTGGATGTCTGGGGCTCTGACATTGTGTGATGCACAGGAGGCCCTCATTCCTCCTCCAAAGGTGTGAGTAGAGTTTACACGAGAGATGGAAGGTTACTCGTAAACATAGCAATGCTCAAACACTAAAGTAGCTCACTGAGTGTCTGTGGCCTTCTGGGAGCAAAGTTGTAACTGGTTTGTGCAAAACTTAATCTCTTCCTAATGTCAACACTGAAAATGTCCCCAAGTTTACATCAAACACCTAATAGAGGTTGACAAAAGGATTGTTTTCCTTCTCTGAAAAAAAAGAAATAGTACCATAATTTATTGGCATTGCAATAGTTAAAATTAGTGAAACTTCTGTTTCCAATTTATTATAAACTAGACTATTAGAAGTCACTATTATGTTTATTGACACACAGATGTGAATCAATTTAACGCAAAATTGACTGGTTTCACTAGAGTATGATTACACTACCCAAAAGCATTTAAAATTGTCTAATTTTATGGATTTCCCTCGTTAGCAACAATCTTATAATTTAAGAAAAGTTCCTTGCACAGATATTCCCAAATATATTTTGAATCAATAATCAACAATAGTGTTGCCAATTCACCATTCTCTGTAAAATATGTAAAACTGAAACCAATTATGCACACTAGGTTTCATGATCTGGAGTGTATTATTTTTGTGATCAAGAATCCACCAAAGATGATGTAAGGTTAATCTGTAACCAGAGGTGTTGAGGTGACACTCATCTTGAAGAGGGCTGAGGCATCTGAATTTCTAGAGGCCTAGGTTTAGGCCCAAAAATGTGCCCTCAGTCCAGACATAGTGCTGGAGATTCTTTATTTGCTGGAGTTTCTTCATTTTCTTTCTTTCTTTCTTTTTGTTTTTGTTTTTGTTTTTTTTTTTTAGTCAGGGACTCACTCTGTCACAAGACTAGAGTTCCATGGCAAAATCAGAGCTCACCACAGCCTAGAACCCCTGGGCTCAGGCAATCCTTCTGCCTGAGCCTACCAAATAGCTGCAACTGCAATCACATGTCACCAAACCTGGCTAACTTTTGTTGTTGTTGTCATAGAGATGAGCCATCACTATGTTTCCCAGGCCGGTCTCTAACCCCTGGATTTAAGCAATCCTTTTGTCTAAGCCTCCCAAATGACTGGGATTATAGGCATGAGCCACCACACCCAGCCTCTATTTTTTATTTTTTATTTTCTTAGAGACAAGGTAACACTTTGTCACCCAGGCTGAGTGTAATGGCATTATCACAGTTCACTATAGCCTGGAAACCCTTGGCTCATAAAATTATCATACCTCAGCCTCCCTGGTCTTACAAGCACAGGTCACCACACTGGGCTATTTCATTTTTTTTTTTTTTTGAGTAGGAATCTCACTCTGTCACCCAGGTTGCACTGCAGTGGCACACACCTGGCCACCACAGCCTCGACCAACTGGGCTCAGGTGATCCTTCTACCTCAACCTTCCAAGTAGCCGGATCTACAGGTGCATGCCACAACGCCCAGCTAACTTTTTGATTTATTGTAGAGACAAGGTCTCATAAAGTTTCCCAGGTTGGTCTCGACCCTCTGGACTCAGGCAATTCTCTCATCTCAGGCTATTTCTTTTTAAAATTTTTCTGTAAGGACAGGATCTCACTATACTGTTTAGGCTGGCCTCAAACTCTTACATCAAGCAATACTGCCACCTTGCTACCAGTTAATACTGCCATACTTTCCTTTCAATGTTCATGACCCACCGTGCCTTGGCTGAAAGTTCTTATAGATAGTGTGGGTTTCGACTTTCTAGGTGTACTGTACTTCTTGGGATTTCCTCGATTCTGCAGAGAGACAAATTGCAAAAGCAAGTCTCTAAACATCTGTGCTTCTAGGTGAATGGTCCTTAGTGCCCCAGCTACTCCTAGCAAAAGTAGGGCAACTTGACAGCAACATGGGGGTACACTGGGCAAAGCAGCGCTGAGATGTAAATTTTCCACCGTGTTTTACCTAAGAGTCCTGTGCTCAGGGCACAATTTTACAGTTGCCTACTGAACCATTGTTTAGGAACATAGATCAGTATTCAAGAGAATCATAATATAAAGTGGGGAAGAGAAAACAACTGAAACCATCCAATTAGAAATCTAATAATTAGGCCGGGAGTGGTGGCTCATCCTGTAATCCCAGCTCTTTGAAAGGCCAAGGTGAGAGGATTGCCTGAGCCCAGGGATTCAAGACCAACCCCGGCAACTTGGCGAGACCTTGTCTCTACAATAAATAAAAAATTAGCCAGTGGCGTGCTCCTGTAGCTCCAGCTGCATGGAAGGCAGAGGTGGAAGGATCACCTGAGTCCAGCAGGTTGAGGCTGCAGTGGCTATGAGTGTGTCACTACACTCCAGCCTGGGTGACAGTGAGACTCCAACTCAAACAAAAGAAGGAAAGAAAAGAAAATGCACTTTTGGTAAAGAAGGTTATAAAAGACACGAGGATGTGGTTTTGCTAAAGGAAAAGGAGTTGTGTCTCGCTTTGAGGCAATATAAAGGTTGTTTCAAAATGAAGAAAAAAATTGAAGTTATCCCATAAGTGAGTGAGGCAGGTGTCTCGACTGGTAGAGGTTTATTTAGCCAAAGTTGAATATGCATCTGGCAGATACACATGTCATGGGAGGATCTGTGACCTGTGCTTTCCGATGAAGTCTTGGGGGATATCAGAATTTACAAGAGACAGAACAGGTAGGATAGAAATAAGGGAGGGAGGCAGACAGTAAGGCCAACAGTTACTGTTAGGCAGATGTGCTGGTGTTACAGAAAACTGCAAAGAACTGTGCAAGCAGTAGGAGAGAAAAAAGTTATTTAGAAGGTAAATTGGAAAAAATAAGGTTGATCCACTTCCTCAAGATTGAAAAGGCAGCCAGACATTGAAAAAGTGTGTGGCACTGGAGCTGGGTGCTTACATGGCTTTCTTTAAAAGTCTGGAACAGGAGTATTCCTGTGAAATGCAACAGTGTGGGCAGGGCTTGCGGTGGTGGTTTTGTGATTAGCTGTTCAGGAAAGCAGCAGCCAAATAATTGATCACATAGGTAAAGAGAGTAGCCCAAGGTCTGAAAAAACAAAGTTTCAAGACACAAACGTTAAGTTTTAAATATCCTTAGATTTAGGAAACAAAAAGGCATTTGGCTAGGTAAGTGTTTTATATGGGATAATTGCAGGAAGGCTGGAGTCATCAGACCGTGTTTGTCTCTTCTCTCAGTGTCCAAATGGTTTGTCATGCAGGATAACTAGAAACTCATCCTTGGAGCAAGATGTGAATTATAAAATCCTGATGCCGATTACTGAGAAGAGCTTATAGTTTTATGAGTTTCACTCAATGGTGACTTTAAACAGTAAGGTGAATTAACTTTACTTCAGAGAAAAAGTCTAGCAGAGTTGATTACAGAATAACATATGATTTACTGAAGTATACCACTAATCAGTAGTTATAGCAAAACAGAAATATAAAGCAGTTCTCCGCTCTCAAAGGAACCCCATTTTTGCTTTGTTAGTCCTTTCATTTCTCCCTCTTATTGTTTTGAGATATCCTTATTTATAACTGGGAATAGAATGAAGGTCAGTCTTCTGTAACTACTTCCTGCTTGACCGGGGCCTAGAGATGTCCCTGCCTGTCTAAAGTAAGAGGAAGGGATGAGAGGAGAGGAGCTAATGGAGTTGGTATTTTCAGGATTTGCACACAAAGGACTGCACAGAAGCACTTGACTTTGAGAAATTGTGAAGGAAAAAAATTGACAGTGTTATTTTGGCAGGTTGCATTTTGCATTGTAGGAAATAAGGTTGAACAAGAGAATTCAAAACTAGTTTCATGGGTGAGAGAAAACTGTCCCTTTGGCTTTTAATAATAAGCCTGATGTATAGCTACAATGATTGGTATGCTAAAGAGGGTGGAGCCCAGGTAGCCACACTGAGAGAGGGAAGATTGATATCTCTCTGCCTCTGATGGGAGGGGCTGGAGGAGAGGTGGTATTGGTCTTCTGCCTTGACAGCAAAATGTTCCCTGAAGAAAGTTGGAACATTTTTCCTGCTTGAACAAAAACAATTGGTAACATTTCAAGCAAAATGTTAGTTTGTTATTTATTTTACATTAGATTAGTAATCCTTATGCTGGAAGGAGATTGTGAAGTCTTTCGCAATTTGGAACTGAAAAGCACTATATCTGATTATAGGCTGCAGAGGGTGACTGAGAACTTAAATACTAGTTTTAGATTTCACAATAGATGCTGTTTACAAAAACAATTTACCTGGTTTCCAGGCAGTTCAGGAGGAGGCTGTGGGGGAGGTGTGGTTCCTGAAGATTTTGATTCTACCCCACCCTAGAGAGACTGAATTGGGACCCTGAAGAGTTAATTTTGTTTTGTTTTTTAGTGTAAGTATTAAAGTTTCCCAAAGTGTGATGTTATAACACAGGATTACAAGACCCTATAAAAGTTACTATTTATCTAGACTGATAGTTCAAAGATCTTGAAGAAGTAAAATAGCAACAAAAAGCTCACTTTTTAATAGACTATAAAATCAACAAAGACAGCGTGGGTGGGGGGGTGCCGACTGACTTCATTCTCTTCACTCGCCCTCCCACCACCACCCCAGCCCCATGTTGTATATAGAAGAAAATTATTTTGAAGTTTGTCAATTAAGAGGTTCATGTTCTGGTCTCTGAGTAGCATTTTGATCATTTTACGACATGTCTGAACTCTTTATCTTTGTCCTATACTTTTCTCTTTAAATAACAAGTCCCTTTATTATAGGACAAAAATTTATCATACAATATCCTTTTCTATACATAATTGTTCTCTTTCCTTTATGTCCTTTCTTACCAAAAACATACTTTTATAATAACAACTTTCTTTACATCTCTCCTTTGCTTTCTAATTTCTTTCCTTTTCTACCGATAGCCTTTTACAGTTATACTCCGAATTAATTTTAGTAACCTTTGAATAACACACGGCTATATATTACAACATCAAAGGCCAGGACCAAATAGCTGGCACCTGTGCTGATGAAGACATTTATTTGTCCAGTGCCCTACTATTCACTTGGGGGCTGTTGGGTTGCTGATGAGCTAGTGCTGGGCATTTTCACAGACTTCCTGGTCTCCTCAGGAGCCACCGTTTCTGTCCCTGGTGTTCTCTCCTCCCTCTCAAAGAGAGTACACCTGCTTTCCAATGGCTGTCTGGTCTGTGCAGTGGATAATGTCCTCGAGTTTAGGCCTTTTGGGGGCAGCTGTGCTTCAAGTGCCCCCACAGACTGGACCCGTTGCAACAGACACCATTCCCCGTTAGCACGTTTGTTCATGCCAGGTCTCTGATGGGTAGTTGGAGTTTCATCACTAATGGCAACTGCCAGTTGGGATGCCTGGTTTTTGGTCCTCTGGTCCTGCCTTCTCCAACACATCCTTCGTTGTGTTGGCACCCTTTGCTTCTCTAACACCTCAATTGAAAAAGAATTCAAAAGTTTTTCTTAATTGGCTATACATATGAACATTTTGATTATTTCTCTGTTGATAATAAACCATAGTAAAATCCTCTAGAGTGAACAGACCATGTGGATATGAAATGGTCTGTCCCTACTTAATTTTAATTATGAACAGGCAAATTTTATAAGAATTTTTATAAATTATTAAATTACAATCTTAGTTGTGAGGTGTAGACAATTAGGTGAGAGCGATCAGTTCTCAAACCTCATTGTGCCACACAGACAGCATACCACATTTTGCTTCTCTGGCAGTAGAAGTAATGGACTTAACAAACTGATCGAACTTAAAAGAAAACTTATCAAGCCTCACATAACAAGCACTGGTATTATCTAGTACCAATGCTTTAGCAAATGATCAGAGCACTTAGGCCTGATGCAGTGGCTCATGTCTGTAATCCCAGCACTTTGGGAGGCAGAAGTAAGAGGACTGCCTGAGCCCAGGGGTTTAAGATCAGCCTGAGTAACATGGTGAGACCTCATCTCTACAATAAATCCAAAAATTAGCCAGGTGCGGTGGCACTTGCCTGTAGCACCATCTATTTGGAAGGCTGAGGGAGAAAGATCACCTGAACCCAGCAGGTTGAGGCTGCAGCGGACGTGAATATTGCACTGTACTCCAACCTGGGCAACAGAGTGAGATTCTGACTCAAAAAAATGGTCCCCCAAGAGGCCAAAGGAGTGAGCGAGAGTACACAGAGGGACCTGGGCCCCAGCAAAACCACCCACATCCTCGACGAGCGTCCCTTGCACATGATCAATGGAATTAGCCTGAGTATGTGAGTAATGTGTGAGAAAGGGGCCCCCTTTGTCTCCTCAATCCACCAAAGTTAGTACTTCTATAGTGCTGAGAACCTCAAATCCCAGCAAAGTTGCTCCAAGGCGCAGGTTTGGGAGACTTGGCCAAGATTTCTGCAGAGGGTTCCGGGACCCAGCAAGAAAACTCCTGATGGAGACTACAGACAAGCTTCTCAGGTCACATTTAAAGACCTCCTAGCAAGATAGGGTAGTGCATGAACTTTCTGGCAATGTAACTTCATACCAGATAAAGCTGAGGTGATGGGGAGGGTCCAGTCAAAGCAGCTCCTCAGGCCATGTGGTGAAGGAAAAAATAATAGAGAGGGAGCCAAGTAGAGCCCTGGCCAGAATTATTAGTTCCCTTCCAAGTTTCGGCAGTTTACAGACAGACTTGAGTTAGAAAGGAGGAGAATGAGAGAGAGAGCACGCAGCTGAGTTCATCCTCCCTGTATGGGTCACCATATGCTAAGTCCATGTGCCCATGTCACAGGAAAGATGCAAAGAATTGCACAAGGGTTTGGTTTTAAAAAAGTGTATATAGAAGGTAAATTAGAAAAAAAATTGGTCCACCTCCTCAAGATTAAAGAAGCCAAACACTGAAAAAGCATCTGACATCGAATGATTGAAACTGAGTGTTTATAAGGCTTCCATTAGAAGGCTGAAAACAGGAGCATTTCTGTGAAATGTAACAGTGGAGTTAGTTGTTGTCATGGTATTTAGTTGTTGTCATGGTTCAGGATGGCAGCAGTCAAATATGTAGGCGGGAGAGTAGCGCAAAGCCTGCAAAATAAAGTTAAGACACAAATGTTAAGTTTTAAACATCCTTGGATTTAGGGAACAAACAGGAATTTAGCTTGGAATGTGTTGTCTATGGGAAAATTGTAGGAGGGCTGAAGTCATCCCAATGGTTCATTTCTGCTCTCTCAGTGTCCAAATGGTTTGTCTTGTCATGCAAGATAGCTAGAAACTCATCCTTGGAGCAGATGTTAATTACAAAATTGAAAGGCCCACTCCTCGGGGGAGGTTTTAGTAGTTTTAGTAGCTTTGCTCATTGGTGAGTTTAAATACTGGAGTGAATGATACTTACTTCAGAGCAAAAGCAGAACCAATTGTGTAATAACATTATTTACTAAAGTTTACCACTAATTGGCAGTTATAACAAAACAAAAGTATGAGCCCATGCCCAGCAGCCTGTCCTCAATGACTGAGATAATGCCATTTTGAGTTTTTTGTCCTTTAAGGTACACTGTTGTAAGACTCTGATGATGCCTCAGACAATCTACATTTAGCATGTGTAAAGAGAGAATCATAAAATAAGTCAATTACGCTTTCATCTTCCACTCAGTATATTTGCATTTTTCCTAAGATAAAGTAAACATTTGAAAAGCGGGAGTAGAGGAAAAATCACTTCTGCATTCATCTCAGGGCAGGCAATGGGATGATTTCTGTTTTTCTCTTTGTCGTGTACCTGTGAAGGCAAGTTGGCAATGTACATCATTGGGATGAGATTCAGCAGAATTTGATGTTAGCATTAGTTAATAGAGGCATCTGTGTCCTGAAACATCTAGGGGCTCACAAGAAATTTTTATGTGAGCGATTTTTGAGAGAGGCTATCTGGGTGGGCTTCTGTCATTTTGGGAGCCTTGCTGATGAATAAGGCTGTGACACAAGATTGAGAACTTACAGCTGTGTATGGGAACAAAAGGAAGGCAGCATTGCATGACCCAGTTCCCAAGTTTAACTTTCCCCTTGGCATAGTGAGTTTGGGGTGCCAGGATTCTATTTTCTTTCACAATGATATTGATTTTAAAAATATGCTCCATGTGGTGATGAATAGAATGTATATTCTGTGGTTGTTAGGTGGAATGTTCTGTAGGTGTCTATTAAATCCATTTGGTCAAGCGCCAAGTTGAGGTTCCAGATCTCCTTATTGATTTTTTCCCTTTAGGTTATCTATCTAGGTTTGTTCATGTGACATTGAAGTCTCCAGTTATGATAGTGTTAGCATCAATGTCCTCTTTTAGTTTACTTAGTAGTTGCTTTACATATCTTGTGTTGGTTGCATATGTGTTTAGGATAGATATTTCTCATAGATGGATTGAGACTTTGTCATTATGTAGTGTTGTTTCATATTTTTAAAAAATTTTGATAGCTTGAAGGCTGTTTTGTCTCATATTAAAATTGTGACTCCTGCCTTTTTTTTTTTAGTCTTCCATTCACCTGAGAGTTTATTCTCCATCTTCTAACTTTAGGTCTGCAGATGTTCGTTGTCATGAGATGTGTTTCCTAGAGGCAGTATATTGCTGAGTCATGCACTTTTATCCAGTTTTCCATTCTATGTCTTTTCAGTGGTGAATTTAGTCCATTCATGTTCAGGCTGATTATTGAAATGTGAGAGCTTGTCCCTGTCATAAGGCTCTTATAAGACTGTTTTGTTTATTTTAGTGTTTGTGTTAATCTATATGTTTTCATTTTTGCTGATGTGCTGTGTGCTCTACTGCTTCTGTGTTTGTGATCTTGTAAAGTGTATGGTCTTTCTTTTGTTTATTTTTACTTCCAGGCACAGCACCTTTTTAAGCATCTCCTGTAGAACTGATCTAGAAGCAGCATATTCTCTTAGGAATTGGATGTCTAGGAAGGATTTTAATTCTCCATTAATGATGAAGTTTAGCTTGACTTGGTAGGAAATTCTTGGTTGAAATTGTTTATCTTTGAAAATATTAAAGATTGGTGTCTAATCTCTTCCAGCTTATAGTGTTTCTGCAGTTAAGTCTGCAGTGATTCTGACTGGTCTTCCCTGGTAGGTAGTCTGACATTTTTCCCTTACTGCCTTTAAGATTTTTTATTTTATATCTATTTTGTGTAGGTGAATTACTATGTGTCTAGGAGTTGGTCTTCTCATAAGATGTCTTGCAGGAGTTCTCTGAATTTCTTTTGCTTGTATCGTCATCTCTCTGGCCAGTTGAGAAAAAGTTTCTTGAATGACCTAACGGAATGTTTGTTCCTAGGTGTTTTCCATTTCTCTTTCTACTTCACATATACTAATTAGCCATAGGTTTGGCTTCTTGATAGAATCACTAGTTTCTTAGAGAGTTTCTTCTTTCTAAGATTTTTTTCTATATTTTTAATAGGTAGGGTTAACTCCGTATGTTGGTCTATCAGTTCTGAGATTCTTTCTTCTGCTTGGTCAATTCTTCTTCCCATACTTGTTCAATTGTTATTTATTTCTTGGAGGGACTTATTTATTTTTGTTATTTTTTTTTTTGAGTCAGAGCCTCACTGTCACCCAGGCTGGAGTGCAGTGGCATGATCATACCAATGCAGCCTCTATCTTCTGGGCTCCAGCGATCCTTCCACCTCAGCCCTCTAAGTAGGTGGATCTACAGGTGCACGCAGCCATGCTCGGCTGATTTTTTTTATTTCTTGTCTCTACAATAGAACTCGAGTTCTGAGTTGCCCAGGCTGGTATCGAATCCCTAAGCTCAGGCAATCCTCTCACCTCAGCATTCAAATGAATTATATTCTTTGAAAGTGCAAATATTTTGGCATGTGGATACTATCTTGATGAAAATGTGCTGTTCAGCATATCCCTAGGAGGTCCTGAATGGAACTAGACCCAGACAGGGATGTAGAGAGGACAAGAGGGCCTGCTAGGAGGAAGTTCAGAGGGCTGCATCAAAGACATTGCCCAGCATTTTGGCCTGGAGACTGGAGGAGGAAACTCAGACTAGGATGGATTTGAGGCAAGTTGCCATGTGTGTTTCTGTTGCAGCTTGATTGTGCATGTGGGAGGCGAGTTGAGGTCCATCTGATTTGTGCACACAGGGTCATGTGTTAAAGCAAGGTATCTCTTTTTGGCCCTATGGGGGCAAACCCAGAGAGTCGGTGAGGTGGCCTGTGTGTGTCAGCACAGGCTATATGTTTAAGTGGAGTGGGCCTCTGCTGACCCTCCATGCCAGGCACTCTGGCTCCCTGGTTTCTGAAACCAGCCACCACCTCAATCTGAGCACAAACAGACACCTCTGCCAAGACTACATCAGATGCTTTGAGTTAATGATGGTCCTGACAAGGTTTCTGTGTTGGTACCCTTGGCTCTAAGGTCAGGGTACTGGTTGCCTGAGTCCCCGTGAGGAAAACCTCAGAAGACTGAGTAACTGTGTTCCTGGGGGTCATAGGTCAGAGACTTGATGGCCAAGCTCTATGGTCTCTGTTTCTTCACCAAGTGACCATTTCTTTGAGCTTCCATTTCTTCATGAGGAAATAGGAATGATTATAATTCCTCTCATTCAGAGTTGAGGGAAGATTCAAAGATAACCATTGAAATAGGTTGGCACAATGCTGGTGTGGAAATCAGGCTCAAAAAATGACAGCCAGAAGGTAAGTGATTCTGAGGCTGGGGGCTAGGTTCTGGTGCTCTCTGTCCTAGGGCTATGCTTTTCATTCATATCACAAATATTCACTGAGCACTTTTCATATGCTGAGTGTTGTTGAAATATTGGGTATACTGAGGAAAGAAAATAAGGAAAGAAATAAAGATAGTCATCACAGAAGCTTATTCCTCCCAGGCTTGTTCATCACCCAGCTTTGGCAGGGGATATCAAATGTTCTGGTGTATTCAACCATCTGGTGCAGTCCCCAAAACATGAGGACTTTTCAGGATCAGCCAGTAGTGGTGGAGCTCAAATCCTGGTCTGTTTCTGTGTACCTCCTGCCCTCCCCCAAGCCAAAGGACCTGGCACTGCAAACCAGACAGACTCAGATCTGCAGGGCCAGCTCCTGTGAAGGGGTCCAGCCCCTTTGCCAGGTCGTGAGATCTCCTGAAGGAGAAACGGATAGGCGAAAGACGAAAATCTTATACTTGGACACCTGCTTCCTGAACAGATGACATCCTTTATTAGTTAACAGAAAGCTTTTATAGCATTTGTAAAAGGGACAAGACAAAGAAACTTCCTTCATGTACATATGCTTTAAAAGTTACCACCATCTAGCGGTCTTTAGAAGAAACGAATAAGCCAAAAACACTATCTACTTTCCGTTAATGAGTCTTGAGCTAAGTGTAAAAGGAGTTTCACTTAAACTAAACATAATGCATACAAGGTTTACTTTGACTTCGGTTCCACATCACTTGTTTAATTAAAAAAGCCTTAAAATCACTAATACAAAACTATAGATTGTACCTAGTGATAGTAGGAATATGAAGCCCATTAACTTGACCAAACAACAGTGGCTAGCTTTTAAAGAATAACTATGAAAGCCACTTACTGTGAAGATACACACACTAATCTTTACTCTGAATAAACATATAAAGTGAACTAAACATAATGAAATAAAACTAACACAACTAAAATTATTATGGTTGCATAATTGCCAATGAGCTTTTAAGTTTAGGATAATGGTGATTTGGCTGTTTTCCCTTAGGCTTGGCAACCTCCTGGAAAACATCTTTGTCTTAAGATAGGCAGTGGAGCAATTATTATTATCTTTGAGGCACCAATTTTATCATTGTGTGAACTTAAACTTATGAACTTAAAACAATCTTCAAAGTAGCTATAAAACACTAAACGATAGCACTAAAACTTAATTAATGACTCAAAGTAAAAACCTTGTTAAACATAACCAGAACCTAATAATTTTTGTCACCCCTCATACATATGTATATTGATTATATAAACTTGTATGATATTACATTTACCAACTATGATTAGTACATGGATAAAAAC
>NW_007256594.1:2824-17193 GCF_000164805.1 Carlito syrichta | reverse complement strand
GCAGTGTTTATTTCTAAAGAAACTCAAAAGAAGCTTTTAATGACATTTCCCAGGCTCCCAAGGTTGCTTTCTGTATTTAGTTAATTATCATAAAAGTATCTAATTAGTATATTATGAATTCAGTGAAAACCCACTCTATAAATGTTTACTTAAAATTTAACTATAGAATTAAGTAAAAACCTTAACAATTAATCTTTATCCTAAGTCTGAGAAGACAGTGTTATAAATCACCTACATAACTCCTAGATAAGTGTTAGAACTTATAATGAGCTCATAATGAACTTACCATAAACTTGTGCTTCTAAAAAAACCTTATGTCTTAAACACTAAACTGCATAATTCTAAATCAAGTAAGGAGTGAATATACTAATATATTTTTATTCAAGCAATATCTAGTAATTTATAACCAAGTGAAAAAAAGCATTCTTGATGTGCTTCAAAGTTTAACTCTTGCATATGTTAGAAAAGGCCAAGCGGCATAGTGGGAAAATGGGAAAATGAACCATGACATTCTCAGGTTAAGTGTGAGTACTTCACATAAACATGCCATTTTCTTCTTCCATGACTGCACAGAATTTCTTCAACCGTATCAAACAGCAAAGGTGGAAGACAGAAGGGCCTCAGCTTCCCGGGCTCGCCCCGCGGCCCGGGGTCTTCGGCCCACCGGGACCCTGTCAATCATGTGGACCTCCAAGGCTGGCTCCCAACACTCCTGCTCTTATCATCTGTCAATTTCTCCGTGAGGACCCCTCCCCTAGTCTGCATCTCAGGAGCCCCACCTCAGTCTCCAAAGTCTCTTTCTCCCAGAACTTCTAGAGCTCTACTGTCCACTACATTAGACACTCACCTTTGTTTCCCTGGAGCACTTGAAATGTGACTGTTCTGAATTCAAAGATGGTACAAGGTGATGTACACACTGGATTTCAAAACCCTGTTGTAAATAAAAGAATATAAAATAATTCATTACATTTTTTAGTACATGTAATTGAAAATGTCCTGGATACATTGGATTCTATAAAACCTCTTATTCATGCTAATTGCCCATGTTTCTTTTTACATTTTCAACAAGACTATTAGAAATTTTAAAAATACATTTGGGATTTGATTGAATTTCTATTGAACACACACCTGCTATGTTGCCCTATCTCCCGCAGGTAGTACTAACACATGTCAGTGCAGCCCCTACCACCAAGGAAAAGACTGAATAGAAAGGGGTGGGGGCAGTCTGTGAGACCCTTTGAGAAAGTAGAGCCTTGAAATGGCATCAAGACAGGCCATTTGCAACAGGGGACTTCTATAGGGGAGAAACCCACGTCTTGGTAAACAGAGAGAGGCAATGTGGCAGCCTGAATAATGACTTCCAAAGACATCCATGTTGTGATTTCTGGAACCTGTAGGTGTTACCTTTTATGACAAAAGGGACTTTGCAGATGGGTCTTGAGATGAGAAGATTATTTTGGAGTATCTGGATGTCTCTCAATGGAATCCCAAGTGTTCTCATAATGGAGATGCAGAAGGAGATTTGACCACAGAGGAAAAGATGAGGATAAGACACAGAAGCAAGAGGGAGGATTGATGTGAGGAAGGAGCACAGCAAGAAATGCAGCAGCCACTATAAGGCAGAAAAACAAGGCAAGACGACCTGGAAGACTACCTGGAAGGCACCTTAATATTCTGGCTTCAAAACTTGCTATAAGGCACAGACACAGAGATAACAGTCATTTTTATAATAAATGTAATTTGATCTAAAATACATATACAAATATTATCAAGACCTGAGGATAATGTAGGACACACTAGAACAGATACACAACTGGTGTGAATGTTCATTTGTTCAAGTGCTTTGCAAATCTTTCTGGATGATCAGTGCCCTAGAATCCAGTAATTCCTTCCTGGGTCTATACTTAAAAGAAATCCATAAATGTGTACATAAGAGACATACACTAGATATTCACAGGGGCTCAATCTTAACAGTGCCATATAGGAAGTTGCCCCAGTGACCTTAAGAAGTAGAATGGTGTCATGTTTTTAAAATGTAGCAGAGGGTATCTGCACAATGAATATTTGTATAACTAACACTTAACTGTACCACACAACTTTAAAATAAATAATATATATTGAAAAAAAAGAATAAGAAAAGAGGAGAAATATTATAAGCCCTTTCTAGCCTCTCCAGGAGCAGAAATGTCTTCAGATAATGGAATTTAACTATTGTTCCATGATATCAATTGAGGTGGGTGCAGGTGATCCTTCACCTCAGCCTTCCAAGTAACTGGAACTACATACACACACCAACATGCCCAGCTAATTTTCTGATTTACTGTAGAGACGAGTTCTCACCAAGTTGTCTAGGCTGGTCTCGAACCCATGGGCTCAGGCAATCCTCTCACCTTGAAACCAAAAGTGCTGGGATTATAGACGCGTAATGCCATGCCCAGTTACGTTAAGCATTTAAGGAGGATTTGTCTTAAAGGGTCCCAGTTCTATGGAGCTTTTGTTGTCTTTTGTCAGCTTGAGTCTATTTTGAGAGCGAAATTTTGGAGTCATGGAGATTGCCTCCTCTATGCCTTCCACCACATGGGGTTTTTAACTGAGTCACTAATTGACATAAGTGCACCGTGGAAAAGTGCATTTTAGAGATCTCTCACTCTAGAAAATTGATGGAAATGTTAAATTGAAAGAAAGATGTAATAATGGCATACCCAGTCTTAAGAATTCTCTCTTTTCTGATATGAGATATGAAAAAAATTTTTACAGCTCTGTGGTTAATAGAAAGCTAATATTCAAACTATATATTTTTACAAGGCTTTATGATTTTTCTCTTTAAATTCTACTTTTGGGTTTTAGTCAAAAGACTAACTTCTTTCTGTTTACTTCCACCTTCCTTTTGCTACCTACTATGTCCACAAAAGAGAATTTTAGAACAGCCTGGAATCCTAAAGGAAAATAGAAAAGTCACTACCAACTACTTTTGGGGAGGAACTTCTGTTTTTCTTTAGTGAACCTCGAGGGTTTAAGTGGACAGATTTCTCCATGGTCTAAAACTCTGTACTGTGTTGATTAGTTCTTTCTGTCTTTTAGGGATACCAGAAATTATTTTGCTCTGTACTGAAAATTTGACCTTGGTATGTGTAATAACTATATATATGTATACTCTTACAAATAAGTAAACACACACACAAACATATGCAGACAATATGTTTATAAATATACATATATCTCCAAGTAGCTGGAACTATAGGTATGCACCACTATGCCTGGCTAGTTTTTAAAAAATTATTTTATAATCCAAATATAAACTTTTACTCAAATGTGTTAGTTCATGTGACTTTAGCGATCTTTAGTGAATATTTTTAATATAGGTAAAATAGAAGTGTCTTCAGAATTTAATTTAGAAATTTTTTCTGAGTTTATTATTCCATTGGTCTGATAATTTCTGCTATATGTTTTAAAACATAAAACTTTACTTCCACAACACCTTTTGTACTTGCCTAAGTTATAAACTTAAACTTTTAAAATAATGATGCTTAGACCCAGACATTGACCTTTCCCCTGGGCTATACATCTTATATATAATTAATATTGATGTTCTCCCAGGTTTTTTACTACAATAAGAGTTGCTAAGAGTTCACATTGTAATTCATATATATAATGAAAACTATTAGATGTAACTGGATGCATTGGCTCACTCCAGAAATCCCAGCACTTTGGACGGTGGAGGCAAGAGGATTGCCTGAGTCCACAGGTTTGTGACCAGCCTGGGCAACATGGCAAGATCTTGTCTCTACAGTAAATCAAAAAAATTAGCCAGACCTCGTGGTGCACACCTGTAATTCCAACGACTTGGAAGGCAAAGGTGGAAAGATCTCCTAAGCCCAGCCTGTCAAGGCTGCAGTGGCCATGATTGTGCCATTGCTCTCCAGTCTGGGTGACAGAGTGAGACTCCATCTCAAAACAAAACAAGCAAACAAACAAATAAAAAGCTACTAGATGAAAGAAAAACAATCTTACATGCAAAATATATAAGGAACATAAGATATGTTTTGGTGAAAGGTTATAAGAAAGCATGGAAATGTTTTTGTCAAAGGAAAAGTAATTGTGTCTAAGTTTGAGGTTTTAAAGTAGTCTTAAAATTAACAGAATATAAGTAAAAGCTAAAACTAAATAGATACAGAAAGCTGGGGAGGGAATATATAAGGTGGAATTAAAAGATAAAACTAAAAGGTTAAGTAAGTTGTCAAAGGTCTGTGGAAGACTGGCTTATGAAGAATAGCCACCACTTACATATCAGTGATGCTTCTGTCCCTGTCACCATGGTGGGTCTTACCACCCCTCCTGAGGATCATGTCGAGGGTGGAATTTTCTCTTACACAAAGGACATATTCTAAAATATCCACCTCTGAACATTTGGACACCTTACCCCACTGTTATATTGCAGTGCAAGTCAATTCTGATGCTAAGTAAGAGAGATGACCTGAAGTAAACCCTAGTAAACCTCACTGAGGAGATAACATTAGAACTGACATCTCAATGAGGAATAGCTATGAGCAGATCTTGGTGAAGAGGTTCTGCCCGATGTAACCTCAGGGGCAAAGGTAATGTGGCAGATGTAAGCTTAACAATAGAGAGCTGAAACAATACTGATATTTCTTATCCATGGACTTCAACAAGAGGAGCCAGAAACCAGATAAACAGATAATTTCATGCCCATTGCATATACTATTTTTCTACCCATTACAGTGTTTCCATTGTTTTCATTACTTGGCTTAGTTTTCCGTATTTTTTTCAGCTCTCTTTATGGTGTTGTTGTTGTTGTTGTTGTTGTTGGGTTGTGGTCTCACTCTATCACACAGGCTGGATCAACCTCCTGAGCTCAGGCAATTCTTCTGTCTCAGTCCCTTGAGTAACTGAGACTATAGGTGTGCATCTCCACATCCTTTTGTTTTTTTTTTTTGCAGAGACGAGGTCTTACTATGCTGCCTAGGCTCATCTCAAACTCCTGAGCTCAAGGAAATCTCCTGCCTCGACCTCCCAAAGTGCTGGGATTAAGGTATGAGCCACCACCCCTGGGCCACCACCCCTGGTCTCAGTTCTCACCTAATATCACTTTTATAATATTTCAGGGTTTCTCTGTTGCTTTACTATTTTGTGTGTCCTTTTTGGAGACAGGTCTCCCCACTGTGTTGAAAGCTCCAGCAGGGCAGGCCTGGTACAGTCTTGAGAGTTGCAGGATGGAGCTCAGGAAATGGGATGCTGAGGACAGAACTGGAGGATTAAAGACCTTAACAAGCATAAATCTATAAAATTATCTTCTAAGAAGAAAATAATATAAGGAAAACACTTCATGACATTGGATTTGTTTGGATGTAGTACTAAAAAAAGGCAACAAGGGGACATAGACAAAAGATCTCACTTAAAAACGTGTTCAAAGGATTTGCAGAAATCACCACCTTGAGCTCTTTTCCATCATCTCCACCATGTTCTTCGATATTGCCATAGATGGTGAGCCCTTGGACTGGGATTCTTTCAAGCTGTTTGCAAATAAAGTTTCAGAGACAGCAGAAAACTTTCATGCTCTGAGGACTGGAGAAAAAGAATTTGTTTATAAGGGTTCCTGCTTTCACAGAATTATTCCAGATGTTTTGTGCCAGGGTGATGACTTCACATGCCATACTGGCACTGGTAAGTCAATCTATGGGGAGAAATTTGATGTGAACTTCATCCTGAAGCATACGGTTCCTGGCATCTTGTCCATGGAAAATGCTGGACCCAACACAAATTGTTCCCAATTTTCCATATGCACTATTAAGACTGAATGATTGGATGGCAAGCATGTGGTCTTTGGCAAGGGGAAAGAGGGCATGAATGTTGTACAAGACATGGAGGACTTTGGCTCCAAGAATGGCAATTCCAACAAGAAGCTCACTATTGCCAACTGCGGACAACTCGAATAAATTGGACTTGCTTTATCTTAACTACAAGATCATTCCTTCTGAAGCTCAGGAGAGCACCCCTCTGTCCCATTTGCTGGCAATATCCTATAATCTTTGCGATCTCACTGCAGTTCTTTGGGTTACATTTTTTCCTTATTCTCTTCCAGTATAGTTGGATTGAAGAGAAACAAAAACTAAATAGCAAAAGGAAGTGTGTTCATAGTAAAGGAAGAAATGGACACGATGAATGACAACCTGAGACAAGAGAGAAACCATTTGAAAGTCACATACCTTATGAGATTTAAAATCCAGAATAAATAAAGAACACTTGCAATTAAAGAACAAAAACAAACCATTTTTTCTTAGAGACAGGGTCTTGGTCTTTCTCCCAGGATAAAGTGCAGGGTAGAAATAGACTAACAGGTGATCCAGCAATTCCACTTCTGGTTATGTAAAGTAACTGAAAGCAGAATTTTTAGGAGACCTTCATACAGCTCTTTCCACGGCCGCACTATTCACAGTAGCCATGAGGAGAAGAACAACTGTCCACCAGTGGAGAAATGGATGAAGAAATGGGTATATACACACAAGGGATGCTCTTCAGTCTTTAAAAGAGGGAAATTCCAACACATGCCACAACATAGATGAACACTGAGTGCCGTATGCTAACTAAAATAACTCTGTCACAAAAGATGACACAAAAATTCTGTCTGATTTCACTTACATGGGATATCTAAAGCAGTGAAATTTATAGAAACAGAAAAAGGAACTTGAACAAAAAAATTTCTCTAAAATAAAAAGTCAGCCGGGCCCCGTGGGTCACACCTGTAATTCTAACACTTTGGGAGGCCAAGGCAAAAGGATTACCTGAGCCCAGGTGCTCAAGATCAGCCTGGGAAACTTGATGACACCTCATCTCTACAATACATTTTAAAAATTAGCTGGGCATGGTGGTGGGCACCTTGTAGTTCCAGCTACTTGAAAGGCTGTGGTGGAAGGATCACCTGAGCCCAGCGTGTTGAGTCTGCGGTAGCCATGAGTGTGCCATTGCATTCCAGCTGGGGCAACAGAGTGAGACTCTGACTCTAAATAAATGAATAAATGAATAAATAGTCTTTCAATTATTAAAAAAAAAGCAACAACAATAGCAAAACACCTCCTCAGAAGAAGCACAAGACACCAAGACAGTGGGTCTCTCAGGGGCCACATTTTGCTGACACCTCTGGACACAGATAGCAGCAACCTCTCAGGCAAGGCTAGTGAAAGCAGTCTCATGAAGGTCCATGGGATTCTGCCAGGTGCCTTGTCTCTGATGGCCTGGCTCAGACAGAGGTGATTCAGAAGGTCTCAGGACAGGATGCCTTCAAGCATCTTGCATAAATCCTGATTAAATAAGTGCATGGTATAGGGTGACAGTGAATTTGAGTCTTGAATTTTCATTTCAAAAGAAAAGGGCACTCTTACAGAAAAGAAAAATAGAGGAAACAAGAATCACACAAACTGAGTTTGAATCTGGTCCAACCACCCCCCCAAAAAATAAAGCTTTAAAAAACTAATAAGCAGGGCCAGGCACAGTGGCTCAAATTTGTATTCCCAGCACTTTGGAGGCCAAGGCAAGAGAATTATCTAAGCTCAGGAGTTCGAGACCAGCCTGGGTCAATTGGTGAAACTTCACCTTTACAATAAATAAAAATAATTATAATAAGCCAGGCATGGTAGTGAGCATCTGTAGTTCCATTTCCTTGGACAGCTGAGGCAGAAGGATTGCCTGAGCCCAGCAGGTCAAGGCTGTGGTAGCTGTGAACATACTAGCCTGGGCAACTGACTGAGAGTCTTAACTCAAAAAAAAAGGAAAGAAAGAAAGGAAGGAAGGAAGGAAGGAAGGAAGGAAGGAAGGAAGGAAGGAAGGAAGGTAGGAAGGAAGGAAGGAAGAGAAGCAGAGCCAGTCATGGTGGCTTATGCATGTAATCTCAGCAGTTTGGGAGGCAGAGGTATGGGGATTGCCTGAGTCCAGGAGTTCGAGACACGCTTGGGTAGCATGGTGAGACCTCATCTCCACAATTAAAAAAAATACCCAGGCATAGTGGTATACACTTGTAGTTCCAGCTACTTGAAAGGCTGAGGTGGAAGGATCACCTGAGCACAGCAGGTCGAGGAGGTGGTGACTGTGACTGGGCCACTGCATTTCAGTCTGGGCCCAGAGTGAGACTAGTATTCCAAAAAAAAGCAACTAAATAAGAATTGTCTATACTTAAATTTTTATTTTGCAATATTTATACACATATATATGCTATACCTCAATATTTTGTTACAGTCCTCCCCCAGTTCCTGGGTTATTATTTATGAACATTATCCTAATGGCTACCTAATATTGCATCACATAAATAAACTCTCATTTATTTAGTCATTTTTCAAGTGTTAGACATTGCATTGATGAGTTTTCCAAAAAAAAAGAAAATTGTTGCAGGGCCTTAGAGGAGGAAACAGGACGCAATTGTTCAGTAGGAAGAGAGATTCACTTCTGCAAGATGAAAATGTTCTAGAGTTCTGTTGCACAATAAGGAGAATATATATAGCATACTAAATCACACAATAGGTAATGGTGATAAATTTTATGTTAAGTGAGCTTTACTATAAGTAAAAGCACAAACTTGTTAAAAGGTGAAATCCTGGTGTGACAAATCCTAAGGTGTTTGGGAACCTCCTGTCTTCGCAGGGAGGGTTCCAGGGTGATGAGGACCAATCTGAGTGGTTTGAGGGTGCATGTCCTATCTCTGATCACCTCATTTTCCATGACGTCTTCCAGCCCCAAGTGGTTGGCTGCTCTTAGGGTTCCTGAGCCCCACTGAAAGTCCGCATTGGGGGAGCAGTCTAAAGTCTCAGTGAGGGCACAGGATTGAGAAGAATGTCTGGCAGAGGAATCAGAGGGTAGAGGGGAAAGGAATTTTGAAGGGGACAGATCAAAGACCCAACAGAGCTGCAGAGAAGATCTCATGTGTAAGACAAAAAAGAAGGAATGAGAATCAGGGATGATGATGGAGTGGGCTTAGATAAACCAAGTGAGAAGTTCATAAATGAGCTGTCTAGTCCTTTCATGGCAGGCCCATTGTCTTTAGGAAAAGTTTGCCATTTCTGCAGATATTGAACTGAATTAGTGCCATGACGGTGTCGCAGGCAGAAAGTAGAAGAGGCGAGGATGCAGCCCAGAAGGAGAGCTTCTCAAGGGGTTAACAGACAGTTAAACTGGACAGAAAATCCTAAGAGGAGCAAGTCTTTTTCCACTACCTGCAGGATCACCAGATTTGAAACCTGAGAACTCCTGTCCTCTCCCCATGCCCAGATGATCTCCTGGTGAGGCGAGAGAGGGGAGAGAGTCCCTTTAGACAGTTGAAAGCAAGGAGATTTGTGTATACTCAGCTCTATCCTCCAAAAAGGGAGCATGGGCCACTTGGGTAGGCACAGAGATTTCAGAAAATCTGGTTTCAAGGTCATCAAGTGTATTTATTCAGCAATAAATCACCCCAATCCTAATCTCAGTGCCTCACTCATTTCCTGGCTTAGGTATAGACCATTTCCAAGTCTAAAAGCTTTATTGAAGGTTTTTCTTTTGATAATTAGTGCCTGCTTCTTATTTTCAGTTCTTCAAGAAACATTAGGAAGTGAAAGTCCCTCAAACTGTCACTCTTCTTTTAATTACTGACTGATAGGTCTGAGCCAGTACCTTACTTTCCTCAATGCATCAGTGGCACTTGTGAACCACCACCCAATTCCACACTCCTGCTGCTATCATTTCTCTAGATTTAAAACCCAGAGACTATGTTCCAGCCGTGCTTCTCCTGGAGCTCATCTGTGATCACCTGCGATGATCCCTCAGTGGACAAGTGTCATGGGACTGTCATCCATCCACCTGCCAACTGAGATGATGTTTTCACTGCCATCCCGTGGAGAGTCAGCCAGCTCCAGAATCTATCCTCAGTTGGTTTTCTAGGACCACTCCCAGTGACAGCTGTTGGTTCACATTCCCTAGAAGCAGAGGATGAGACGTGGGATTCAAGAGGTGAACTGAGGCAGTGCTACAGGGATCCCAGGAAAGGCAGCTCAAGGAGCCAAGCAGAAATCAAGTTTGGCAGGAAACTAGCTTCAGCTTGATCCCTTAATGGACTCTGAATCATACATGGCAGGACAGAGGTTTTCTCACTTTGGGGCTTGCAGATTCCTGGACCATTCAGACCCTAGTTGTTGCCTGTTCTCAGGAAGTTGGTGGAGGGAAACAACCTGGAACAGGTGGATCTAATTCAACGAGGGCAAATCTCTAAAGAAGGAATGTTTGGGGTATGAGCCCAAAGGAAGGAAGGACAAGTGAGCTGGACATCAACAGCCACTGCTACAGGATTAAATCCTTTCACAGAAAGATATCACATAGGCTGTTTCTTGGAAGGCTGACATTGATGAGGGAAAAGCTTAGGTGTTTAGATTAGAATTTAATTCTGATATCTCCAGAACTTAATTAAATTTGGATTGGAGATCCAGTGTGTTTTGGGCCCTAAAACACCAAATGCACACCAAAATTGTCCTGGGGAGATGTGCCACAGTTTTTTTATTTTTCTTCAGCTCTCCTGGCAGATTCTGAAAAGGTCATGCCTCCAAAGCAAGCTGTGATTTCTCAACCTCATTGGAAGTAGACACAGAAATTGCATTCAACATGGAAACCACATCTTCTGTACTTTGAGACCTGCCACCGTTCCTGTACAGCATTCACCACCTTTACCCAGATAGTTCAAGATTCTTTTCTAGTCTGATGCTCCCACACTCACACTATCTTCTTCCATTAAACGTCCAAGTACTCTCAGCTCGAGTTGAGTCCATGACAGCCTGTCATCCTCTAATCCCTCTTGGCTCTCTAGCCGTGCAGGTCCCACTGGATTCTGTTCTTCCTGTCCCTTGTAGTCTCTCTCAACTCCTTATCTGACTGAATATCTGGTCCTCTGTCTTGCTCACAATGTCATGACACTAATCTGCTTCTTCAAAAATCTCTCCGTTCCCTCATGTCCACATCTCACCCTTCATGCCCAAGTTGAAAGAATAGTACCCTCAGCTTCACTCAGCAGTTCATCTGCTCTTTCCTTAACAGTTAGGTGGACCTCACCACTTATAATCCCCAGACCTACCCTGGAGTTAGTCCCCAATAAAGATGTCCTCCTTGGCCTTAGTAATTCCTCTCCATACCAAATCTCACCACGTACATAGACTCCCTTCTCAAGCTTTACCATTACTCATCCCAGTCTTCCCATCTTTCCCAGGCCAAACCACACTGCCCAACTCTGGATTCAACACCCCACCTGATGAGCAAGTCATTCAAATACCAGACCCAAAATGAATAGGCATAAAAGCAAGACCACTAAGATGGTAGATTCTGTTTCTTGTTTCCAAGGTCCTGTGTATGGATTATATGTATAAATGCACACCAACTTTGTGAAAGCAACAAAGAAATGTGAAGACAAAATGTCTGCTCCAAGGGAGATACCAGGGTGCGTGCAGGGTCTCATTTCCTGGGGTAGCCATTCGTCCACTTCTCTGGTTTTTTATGAAGTCCTTACATTTGTACCTGTGTGATTAGAGCAAGGTGGGTGATTAGGGGACCTAGGTTCACCAACCCCTGCCTCTTCTAACTCCTTGAGGTCACCACATTCCTTGGGTCATGGCCCAACATCATATCACTATCTCCCCAGATATATACTCACATGGCCTTCTTCCTCTTCTGGATTCAAATCTCTCTCTGCCTCACCCTGGCAAAAATATTTGTGATTCCCTTAGGGTCTAGATAGATAATCCAGGAGAATCTCATAAGGTGAGGATTTCAACGATATCACAATTTAAAGCCCTGTTGTCACAAAAAGTACTTTTCTTGGACACTGGGTGTAGTCCCCAGATATGGGGAGACCTAATTCTGCTGAATACAGCATTAGAGAAACGTCCCAATGTCTGTCTTCATATACAAATGCTTTTGACAACACTCATATTCCAATTCTATGTACTTGATCATTGTAAAGTCTGTGCCAAGCTCATAGCTCCCTATGCTCCCCCTGCACTATGTGAGGGTCCTGTGACTTCTAAGCCCTTCCAACATTTGCACTATCCCCCCAATATGGCCTCCAATTGGGTTAAAAGGTGAGGAAGGTCACTAGAAAATGGCACCAGCTGTATTGTGACACCCTCATTGGGAAAGATCTGGTCTCATGACTTTAATAAGGTCACATCTTACTTGACCAGGATCAAATCCTATGCATGACTTCTCTAAGCGACCCAACTCTGCAGGAATACAGTCACAACATAACCTGGACAGTGAACAGCAGAAAGCTCATTATGTTTACCATGGACTTGCTTATTGCATTTGTAATGAACATGGCCATCAACATTCTAGTGGATAAAGTGACTGATTTTCTCATGGATGAGATAAGGACATTTATATCTGATTTACTTATTAAATACATGTGCAGCTGAACTGGCAATGATGATCTTCAACCCGATGTGCAAATATCTAATCGAAAAGAAGTGTATGTATATTCTAAACAACGTTGCATCCAAATATCTGGCTGTGGAACAATTCAAAAGCAAAATCATACACTTGTTCCATAAGATGATGCCTCAACAATGAGCACAAGTGATTGTAGTTTAATACTGACTTAAACATCCAGGGCAGTAACAACTTGATCCTCAGGAAATCTTAAGAGATAGCATCCCGTTATTTTTAACAGATGATGCTTTGAGGCCAAGGACCAACAGTGACTGTATATGTGCTTCTAATGCTAAATCCTTCACATTGTGACAACTGGCTTCAGGAGGAAAACGAGATTCCCATTTTGATTCCTGAACTGACCACACTCTTGTGAAAGCATCAACAATGGTGAAGGAATTTCTATCACCAGGATTGCTTCGTTTCACCAACCCTCCTCCCTGACGAACACAAAACACTGAAACTGTGGAACTAAAGCCTTACTTAGGTGGAACGTGGTTCCATGGCTGTTCCTTTAGTGATTACTAAACATTATGAGATGCATCTCAGGACTAAATGGGAGGAAGAGAGGACTCTCAATCTGCAGAAAAGACCTGAGATGGGGGAGGAGATCTCCAAGGGCTCTGAGGTGCTGAGAGCTGGGAGCCTGTATAGGTATAGAAAATGAGGTGATTTTACATTGTGAATTTCAGGGGTTTAGTCCTGCAGGTGTGTGAGAATCTTCTTCCTCAGGAGAGAAAGCTGTAGTGAAATAAGGACAAACAACATGAGTCTCAAGGGGACATGCCCTAATTGGAGGGGAGGGATCTAAAGAGAACAGAGGAGAAATGGCCTCCTTGAGGCTGGGGCTGGTGAATGAACAGAATCCAGAGACAGCCCACGGGGAGAGAGACTTCAAGGGTTAAACTCTGGTTGGGACAGAGGAAAAGTGAAGCTCTGCAGTCCAGGAAAAGCCCTGGCATGTGAAGCTGAACTTGACGGGGCCCCGAACTCTCCCAGGTCTTCTGGGCTCTCCTTCCATCCCCATTCCTTCTCCTCTGTTGCATTCTTCTAAGCTCTGTATCCTCCATCTTCTTCCAAACATTGTGTGCTGCACATCCTCCATTTTCTTGTTACTTCAGGGCTTTCAAAATGCCAATTTCCTTGAAAATCCAAGAGACTCTGTAAAAATATGGATTGCACGGATAAAGGACTTTGGGAAGGTCTTGGGGTACAAAATAAATGTGCAAAAGACAGTTGCATTTCTCTACACCAACAACAAGCAAGCAGAGATCCAAGTAAAAAGCACAATCCCATTCACAATACCTACCAAAAAAATGAAATGCTTCAGCATCTTCCTAACCAGAGAAGTGAGAGAACTTTACAATGAGAACTACAAAACACTGCTCAAAGAAATCCAAGAAGACACAAACAAATGGAATAACAGCCCATGCTCATGGATAAGAAGAATCAACATTGTTAAGATGTCCATCCTACCAAAGGCAATCTACAGATTCAACGCAATGCCCATTAAGTTGCCAACATCATTTTTTTCAGACCTGGAAATGACAATACAGAAATTGACATGGAAACATAAACGACCACAAATAGCCAAAACAATCTTTAGCAAAAGAAACAAAGCAGAAGTTATCACACCTCCTGACTTCAAACTTTACTATACGGCTATAGTAAGCAAAACAGCCTGGTATTGGTACAAGTACAGGCACATAGACCAATGGAACAGGATAGAGTTTCTGGAAGCAAAGACTCAATTCCTCAACCAACTCATCTTTGACAAAGCCTTCAATAACAACCACTGGGAGAGGAGAACCGTTCAGGAGATGGTGCTGGGAAAACTGGCTGAAAACCTGCAGAAGATTGAAACAGGACCCCTACCTATCACCATACACAAAAATTAACTCTAAATGGTCAAAGACCTAAAC
>NW_007256594.1:0-2464 GCF_000164805.1 Carlito syrichta | reverse complement strand
GGCAAAAGACATGAATAGATACTTCTCAAAAGAAGATATATGCGCGGCCAACAGACACATGAAAAGTGCTCAGCCTCGCTCATCATTAGAGAAATGCAAATCAAAACCACATTGAGATACCACCTAACTCCTATAAGAATCGCCATCATTAATGAAACAAACAACAGATGCAGATAAGAATGTGGAGAAAAAGGAACACTTATACACTGCTGGTGGGAATGCAGACTAATACAACTTCTTTGGAAGACAGTATGGTGATTTCTGAAGGAACTAGAAATTGACCTTCCATATGACCCAGCAATTCTCCTATTCGGAATATACCTAGAGGAACTCAAATCATTCTACAAAAAAGATACCTGCACATGCATGTTTGTTGCACCTCTATTAACAATAGCAAAAACATGGAACGAGTCTGTTGCCCATCGAAGCTGAACTGGATTTAAAAAGTGGTACATATACACAATGGAAGATTAGGTAGCCACAAAGAAGGACAAATATATGGACTTTGCAGCCAATTGGATGGATTTGGAGTCGATCATACTCAGTCATTTATCACAGAAACAAAGAACTGAGTTCCATATGTTTTCACTCATACGATGACCTTGAACAATTATAATGCTGTAGGAAGGTGATTGGCAGTAGCAGAAAACTGTCAGGGGAAGGAGGATTGGACTGGTAGTTGGGGGAAGCTGCTAGGGGAGGGAGGGGCATGCCTCATCAACAAGGGTACCTGCATGATCAATGTTTGTATACCTAGCCCTGAATTGTACTCCACATCTTTATAATAAATAAATTATTTAATTTTAAAGAAAATTAGCCAGGTGTGGTAGTGCATGCCTGAAATCGTGGCTACTTGGAAGGCTAAGGTGAAAGGATCTCCAAAGCCCAGGAGCTCAATGCTGGGGTGGATATGAGTGTGGCACTGAACTCTGGGCAATATAGTGAGACTCCCACTCAATAAATAAGCAAATAAATAAATAACAGAGGCTTAGGTGCATAGCAAGAGCTATTGGTCTGGAAAAAACATTTCCTTCAAAACTCTTCGTGAAGATGAAGCAGTAACAAGATGTATTTACATGGTAACAGCAGCAATATTAATTCAGAATCAGTCTCTCTCTCTCTGTCTCTCTCTGCCTATATCTCCTCCCTCCTCCACCTCGTTACCTGAATACATCCGTGAGGGATCTGGACTTTCTTACTATTATTCATATATTACAATGCTCCATTCTGTTCATGATGTTTGGACATCTGGCCTGATGAGCATGAAATGACAAGATTTCTGTATACCTCAGTATACACAAGGAGCTCCAAAAGACTTAAGTGAATGTCTGTTGACTACCATGTTTTATGACAATGATATCAGTAATGACAAGATATCCACTGGTGAGAGTATAACCACTGCCAGGCCCAGGTCCAGTCATGAGCAATCTGAGACACTTATGGCCTCAGAATATATCCTGATCTCTTCCCATTCAGGGACTGGCCAGATGTCTCACAGTTTAGGAACATATAGTCTGAAGCAAGCTGGACACATCCTCTTGAAAAAAGACATATCATTGCACATTTTACCTCTTTCATTCCTGTAGTAGAAGGGTGGAAAGTGCTTGTGGAGTGTCTGGCAGGACCTACCAAGAAAGCACAAGTGAGGCTGGCCTCAGTGGCTCAGCCTGTAACCCCGTGCTTTGGGGGGCCGAGATGAGTGAATTGCCTAAGTCTGCAGGTTCGAGACCCACCTGGGCAACTTGGCGAGACCTTATCTCTACAACAAAAAAAATAGCCGAGCATAATAGTGCATGCCTGTAGTTCCAGCTACTTGGAATGCTGAGGCACAAGAATCGCCAGAGCCCAGCACGTCGAGGCTGCGGTGGCCCGGAGTGGTCACTGCACTCTAGGCTGGGCGACAGAGTGAAACTCCAACTCAAAAACAAACAAACAAAAAACCAAGAAGAAATTACATGTGTAGACCCCTGGAGTTCTGGAGCAAGGCTACACCTACTCAAGAATAAAAAAAAGACCCTGTGATGAGACTCAGACCACAGGAGAAATGGAGAGTCTGGACATGGGACAAAAATTGAGCAGGCTACACCTACTCAACAATAAAAAAAAGACCCTGTGATGAGATTCAGACCACAGGAGAAATGGAGAGTCTGGACATGGGATAAAAATAGAGCAGACCGTCAGAATTTCATACTATAATCTAGGGTCTATTAAATCCATGAAATCATTAGGTCAAGAAAACCCAGGAGCAATCCATCATAAAATGGAAATGGTGCATCCAGGATCGGGCAGGAACAAGTGACCCAGACCCTCCCATGAGAGGCCTGATTATCTCACAGTTTAGTTATTTTAGTACGGATATGAAAGCCAAAATGGACTTTGAAGAGCCAAATATCCAGCTCTGCCCTCTAAGATGACTCCCAACCAGGCTTGCTAATTAGTAAGACCCAAGGATATGTGATATTTA
>NW_007256593.1:0-7266 GCF_000164805.1 Carlito syrichta | reverse complement strand
ATTTCTGATTGTGTTTATTTGGGCTTTTTCTCTCCTTTTCTTGGTCATTCTGGCTAGAAGGTCCATCAATCTTGTAGATACTTCCAAAGAACCGGCTTTTTGTTTTGTTGATGTTTCCTATGATATTTTTGTCTTCTATGTTCCATATTTGGGCTCTTATTTTGGTGATTTGTATTCTTCTGCTAAAGTTGAAGTTTTGGTGGTCTTCTCTTTCTTGCTCCCTTTCGTGATTTGTTAGGCTCTCAACTTGTGGTCTTTCCATTTTCTTGATATGTGCTGTTAGAGAGATAAATTCCCCTCTTGAAACTGCTTTCATTTCATCCCAAAGGTTTTGGTAAGATGTCTCCTTGTTTTCATTCGTTTCCAGGAATCTTTTAATTTCTCCTTTGATTTCAGTGTTGACCCAGTGGTTGTTCAGTATCATGCTGTTTAGTGCCCATGTTTTAATTTCTTCAATGGTTATAGTTTTGTTAAAATGATCTATTTCTTGTGTTACACCCAGCTCAAACTTATATGTAGGTTTTCAAACTTTCTAGTTCACAATATTCTTTTGATATTTTCAATCACTTAGGCAGTTGTTTCCTCTTTCAGATCCTTTGCTTTGTCAGCATATCATCTAAGCTTGCATGTTTTATCAGACGTTTGTTTTTCAGAGAACAAGCTTTTGGTTTTGTTCATCATCTCTGTTGTTACTTTTCTCTATTTCATGATCTTTGTGTCCTCATCTTGTAACTCGGTTGCTCTTTTTCTAAATGTTGGCGTTGAATGCTTGCCTCACTTATTTTCAGCGTTTTTGGCTGAGTGATAAATGTATTATTTAAAGCTGTACATTTTCGTTTTAAATACCGCTTTACCTATGTCTCTCAAATTTCAACTCATGGTGATTTGATTATTCTTTACCACTATTTTGTATTTTTCTTTATGTATTCCTCTTGAAATAGGGATTATTTCCAGACAGGTGGGAATTTTCGCAAACTGTATCTGTATTGATAATTACTAATTTCATGGCCTCGTGATTAGGGAATAAAATCTCTTCACACCCACCCAACCATTTTAGCATATTCTGTGGTTACAGTAGTGAATGACTGTGGCTAGACTTCTACATTCTAGTTCCTTTTAATGCTTTGAAAATATTGTTTTGTTTTCTACTTGAAAACAGTGTTCCTATTGAGAAGATGGATGTCAAATTGATTCTTGTTCTATTGTTTCTTCTCTCTGGAGTTTTATATTCTTACATTTCTTTTTTTTCTCTCTTTATTTGAAAGATGCTGGGGAACAATTCAGGGTTAGGTATATAAATGTTCATTATGCAGGTACCCTTGTTGATGAGGTGTGCCCCTCCATCCCCTGAAAGTTTCCCTCAACTGCCAATCCCTTTCTTATAGTATTATGATACTTATTCAAGGTCCCCTTATGAGTGAGAACATAAGGTACTTTGTTCTTTGTTTCTGTGAAAGATCACTGAGTATGATAGGCACTAAATCCATCCAGGTTGCTGCAAAGTCCATAAGTTTTTCCTTCTTTATGGCTGCATAATACTCCATTGTGCGTATGTACCACATTTTAAAAATCCAGTCCAGCTTCGATGGGCAGCATGGTTGGTCCCAAGTTTTTGCTGTGGAGAATAAAGCTGCAACAAACATGCATGTGCAGGTATCTTTTTTTGTAGAATGATTTGAGTTTCTCCAAGTATATTCCCAATAGGGGGATTGCTGAATCATATGGATGGTCAATTTCTAGTTCTTTCAGAAACGCCACACTGTCTTTCAAAGAGGATGCACTAGTTTGCATTCCTAACGGCAGTGTAGAAGCTTTCCTTTTCCTCTGCATCCTCGCCATCATCTGTTGTTGTTTGTTTTATTAGTGATGGCCATTCTTACTGGGGTTGGGTGGTATCTCAATGTGATTTTGATTTGCATTTCTCTGATGATGAGTGAGGCTGAGCACTTTTTCTTGTGTCTGTTGGCTGCCCGTATATCTTCTATTGAGAAGTGTCTATTCATGTCTTTTCCCCCTTTTTAATGGGGCTGTTTGTTTGTTTTTTCTTTCGACATGTTTGAGTTCCTTGTAGATCCTAGATGTTAGGCCTTTGTCAGAAATAGAGTTGGCAAATATTTTTTCCTGTTCTGTGGGCTGTCTTCCTGCTCTCTCAATGCTTCCTTTTGCTTTGCAGAAGCTTGTCAGTTTGATGAGGTCTCCCTTGTCTATCTTATTTCTTAGGGTATGGGTACTTAGGATTTTGATCAGCAATTGGTTGCCAGTTCCAATTTTCATAAGGATGTTGCCTGTGTTTTCTAAGATTCTTATAGTTTGAGGTTTCTTGTGTAGGTCTTTGATCCATTTAGAGTTAGATTTTGTGGATGGTGATAGGTAGGGGTCCTGTTTCAATCTTCTGCATGTGACCAGCCAGTTTTCCCTGCACTCTCCCCAGTGGTTGTTGGAAGGTTTGTCAAAGTTGAGTTGGTTGAGAAGTTGAGGCTTTGCTTCTGGAATCTATATACTTTTCCTTTGGTCTATGTGCCTTTTCTTATACCAATACCAGGCTGTTTTGATTATTGTAGCTTTATTGTAAAGTTTGAAGTTTGGAAGTGTGATACCTCCTGCTTTGTTTCTTTTCCTAGGATTCTTTGGCTTTTTGTGGTCATTTATATCCCTGTATGATTTTCTGTGTTTTCATTTCCAGGTCTGAGAAGGATGATGTTGGTAATTTCATGGGTATTACGTTGAATCTGTAGATTGTCTTCGGTAGGATGGACAACTTAACAATGTTGATTCTTCCCATCCATGAGCATGGAATATTTTTCCATTTGTTTGTGACTTTTTGGATTTCTTTAGGCAGTATTTTGTAGTTCTCGTTGTAAAAGTCTTTTATTTTCTGGTTAGCAAGATGTCAAGGTCTTTCTTTCCTTCCTTCCTTCCTTCCTTCCTTCCTTCCTTCCTTCCTTCGTTCCTTCCTTCCTTCCTTCCTTCCTTTCTTTCTTTCTGTGTCTCTTTCATTCTTTGGCTATTGTGAATGAGATTGTGCTTTTTTATTTGGTTCTCCACCTGAGCAGAAGCCTCTCGGTGGGATCAAAGGAGGGAGCGTGGCACCCGATTCTGTCGCCATTGGGTGCCCGCTCTCTAGGCTTAGGCCTCTCGGTGTGGTCAAATGAGGGGCGGCCCCCAATTCTGTCCCCACAAGAGGGGGCGATCAAGGTAGTAGTCCTCTCGGTGGTGTCAAAGGAGGAGCCTTGGCCCCCTATTCTTTCCTAGCCAGGTGGGGGCGCTCTAAGCAGTAGGTCTCTCGGTGGGGTCAAAGGGGGGGGCGTGGCACCCCATTATGTCTCCTCAGGGTGGGGGTGCTCTGGGCTGTAGATCTCTTATTGGGGTCAAAAGAAGGGGTGCCCCCCGAATTTAGTCCCTGCAAGAGGGGGCATTCTAGGCAGTAGTCCTCTCGGTGGCATCAAAGGAGGGGGTTCGGCACCCGATTCTGTCCTAGTCGGATGGGGGCGCTCTAAGCAGTAGGCCTCTCGGTAGGGTCAAAGGAGGGGAGTGGTGCCACATTCTGTCCCCACCAGATTGGGATAAAGAAGGGGACATGGTGGTCCCATTGGGTCCCCGCCGGATGAGGACGCCCTAGGCAGTAGGCCTCTCGATGGGATGAAAGGACAAGGCATGGTGCCCCATCTGTCACCTTAGGGTGGGGGCGCTGTGAGCAGAAACCTCTCGGTTGGATCCAATGAGGGGGCGTGGCGCCGGATTCTGTCCCCATTGGGTGCCCACACTCTAGGCTTAAGCCTCTTGGTGCCATCAAACGAGGGGCGGC
Source organism: Carlito syrichta (assembly GCF_000164805.1). NCBI lineage: Eukaryota > Metazoa > Chordata > Mammalia > Primates > Tarsiidae > Carlito > Carlito syrichta. The sequence continues at coordinate 3,461 of NW_007256593.1, read as the reverse complement.
CCCCAATTCTCTCCCCACAAGAGGGGACGATCTAGGCCGTAGTCCTCTCGGTGGTGTCAAAGGAGGGGCCTCGGCACCCAATTCTGTCCTAGCCAGGTGGGGGCGCTCTAAGGAGTATGTCTCTTGGTGGGGTCAAAGGAGGGGGCGTGGCGACGGATTCTGTCCCCATTGGGTGCCGGCGCTCTAGGCATTAGGCCTCTGGGTGCGGTCAAATGAGGGGCGGCCCCAGATTCTGTTACACAATAGGGTCTGATCTAGGCAGTAGTCCTCTCGGTGGCATCAAAGGTGGGGGCGTGGTGCCCCACTCTGTCTCCACTGGGTGTGGGTGCTCTAGGCAGTAGGCCTCTCGGCGGAGTCAAAGGAGGGGGCGTGGCATCCCATTATGTCTCCTCCTGGTGGGGATGCTCTGGGCAGTAGGTCTCTTATTGGGGTCAAACGAGGGGGTAGCCCCCTGATTTGGTCCCCGCAAGAGGGGGCGTTCTAGGCAGTAGTCCTCTCGGTGGCGTCAAAGGAGGGGGCTAGGCACCCGATTCTGTCCTAGTCGTGTGGGGGCGCCCTAACTAGTACGTCTCTCGGTGGGTTCAAAGGAGGGCCATGGCGCCCCATTCTGCCCCACAGGACGCCGGCACTCTAGGCAGTAGGCCTCTCGGTGGGGTCAAAGGAGGGGGTGTGGCATCTGATTCTGTCCCCTTATAAGGCGATGCTCTAGGCAACAGGCCTCTTGGTGGGGTCAAAGGAGGGGTCGGGGCGTTCATTCTGTCCTGGCCGCGCGACGACGCTCTAAGAAGTCGAGCGTAGCACCCCTTTCTGTCCCCACTGAGTGCCGGCGCTCTAGGCAGGAAGCCTCTCGTTGGGGTCAAAGGAGGGGGCGTGGCACCCGATTCTGTCCCTGCAAGAGAGGGTGCTCTGCACCGTAGGCCTCTCGGTGGTGTCAGAGGAGGAGGCGGGGAGCCCAATTCTGTCCCCACTGGGTGCTGGTGCTCTAGGCAGTACGGCTCTTGGTGGGGTCAAAGGAGGGGTCTGGCACCTGATTCTGACCCCACAAGAGGGGACGCTCTAGGCTGTATGTCTCTCGGTGGGGTCAAAGGAGGGGACTTGGTGCCCCATTCTGTCTCCAGTGTGTGCCGGCACTCTAGGCAGTAGGCCTCTCGGTGGGGGCAAAGGAGGGCGTGTGGCATTGGATTCAGTCCCCGCAAGAAGGGAAACTCTAGGCAGTAGGCATCTCGGTGGTGTCAAAGGAGGGAGCGGGGTGCCGGTTTCGGGCCGCTGGGAGAGGACACTCTATGCCGTAGACCTCTCTGTGGAATCAAAAGAGGAGTCGTGGCACCCAATCTGTCCCCGCCGGGTGGGGGCGCTCTAATCTGTACGGCTCTTGGTGAGGTCAAAGGAGGGGAAGTGGCATCCCATTCTGTCCCCGCAGTGTGGGGGCGCTCTAGGCTGTACGGCTCTCTTTGGGTCAAAGGAGAGAGCATGGCACCAGATACGGTACTCGCAAGAGGGGACGCTCTAGGCAGTAAGCCTCTCGGTGGTGTCAAAGGAGGGGCCTCGGCACCCGATTCTGTCCTAGCCGGTTGGGGGCGCTCTAAGCAGTATGTCTTTCGGTGGGGTCAAAGGAGGGGGCGTGGCGCCGGATTCAGTCCCCATTGGGTGCCGGCGCTCTAGGCAGTAGGCCTCTCGGTGGGGGCAAAGGAGGGCGTGTGGCATTGGATTCAGTCCCCGCAAGAAGGGAAGCTCTAGGCAGTAGACCTCTCGGTGGTGTCAAAGGAGGGGGCGGGCTGCCGGTTTCGGGCCGCTGGGTGAGGACACTCTATGCCGTAGACCTCTCTATGGAATAAAAAGAGGAGTCGTGGCACCCCAATCTGTCCCCGCCGGGTGGGGGCGCTCTAGTCTGTACGGCTCTTGGTGAGGTCAAAGGAGGGGAAGTGGCATCCCATTCTGTCCCCGCAGTGTGGGGGCGCTCTAGGCTGTACGGCTCTCTTTGGGTCAAAGGAGAGAGCATGGCACCAGATACGGTACTCGCAAGAGGGGACGCTCTAGGCAGTAAGCCTCTCGGTGGCGTCAAAGGAGGGGCCGTGGTGCCCCATTCTGTCCCCACCGGGTGGGGGCACTGTAGGCAGTCCTTAGGCCTCTCAGTGGGGTCCAAGGAGGGGCCGGGGTGCCCCATTCTGTCCCTGCAGGGTGGGTGTGCCCTAAGCAGTATGCCTCTCGGCAGAGTCAAAGGAGGGTACGTGGTGCCCCATTCTGTCCCCGACCAGTGGGGGCACACTAGGCCTCTCGGTGGGATCAAAGGAGGGGGTGTGTCATCCCATTCTGTCCCCCCCGGGGGGGGGCGCTCTAGGCAGTAGGGCACTTGGTGGGGTCAAAGGAGGGGCTGGGCCATTCCATTCTGTCCCGGCCCGGTGAGGGCACTCTCAGCAGTAGGTCCCTAGGTGTGGTCAAAGCAGGAAGCCTGGCACCTCATTCTGTCCCCACTGAGTGCGGGGTCGTGTTTGCGGTTCTAAGCAGGGCATCCTTCCCTGGGGCTTGATTCTTGCAGTCCTTGCTCCTTCGCTTGGTTTAGGCGGGTGGAGTTAATCGTTTGCGCTGGTTTCTGTCACTTTAATGGAGGCGGGCTGATTGTCTGCCTGGACGGGCCCTTGGGTGCTCTCCCCGCCCGCTTGCATGGCTGTGTACGCGTTTGTCACCGAAAATAAAGACGAGCCACTCATTTTGTCTGAGTTCCTTTTCAGCGGCTGCACGTCCATGTCTTCTCCCCTTCATCCTCGGGTTGGAGGGGAGTTTCTGAGATTCAAACAGTCAAGAAGTTCGAGGCAAGGGAACACGACTTAGGAGATGGAAGAAGATGAAAATCTACCGGGTCCGGTCTCAGCACAAGCTCCCGGGAGCATGTGGGAATATTTTTTGTAGTGGTATAGTGGTCTTGTACATTAAAACACAACAATCCTATGGACACATAAAGCCTTGCAAATTGAATATTAGATTTTCCCTGAAACTTTTGCTTGTGACATGTGATCCCTGCTTCTCTCTCAAAAACTACAAAACAGTTTATTGTGTGGTTGCTTAAAAGGGGCATTAAGGTGTAGTTGGTATGCAGTTAGAGTTTTCTCAGGGTTATCCCTCTTGTAGATAAGGATTGGTAGAGATCACTTGTATAAACGTTTCTACATGAAAGCTTTTTCCTTAACATGGATTCCAAGTTGGAGAATTACTATTTACTTTTCTGTTTATGTATTCAGGATTCCGGTCCCTCGGTACAAAATTGCTATCCAGAAATTGGGCCCCGCAAATAGAATGTTGTCCCCCATACTTCTCTGTTGGATCTGTTTTCCGACAACCCCCCCCCCCCGCAAAAAAAAGTCCTTTGCATGAGAAGAGAAACAGTCCTGAAAGAGTAGAATCCAGATTGTGGGGCTTACTAAGCCTTTTTCAGATCTGTGTCTAAAGGGGCCGGGACAATTGGT
>NW_007256592.1:0-4095 GCF_000164805.1 Carlito syrichta | reverse complement strand
CAGTCTTGATTCTTGTATATAGCGCAGCAAGACACCCTGAGAATTTTTAGGATTGTGGAATAGTGTATCACAGATTCCTTATTCTTTACCGAGAGGCCATGTAATATCTGTATATGAGGACTTCCTTTCCCCAGAATCCTGATTGGAAACCCTGATTCTTGTTTTGCCATTAGCAAGATGTCATGTAGATATTGTGATGGAAGAACCATGTAAAAGAGGTTTCTTAGTTCTCCTTAGATAGAGATCATATAGATTCTGCATATGAGGACTGCTATTATCTATGTTCCAGCTTCTTAAAATTGATTCTTGTTCAGGCCACAGCAGATGGCCTGTTGATTTTAAAAACTGAGGACTGCTATAACCCCAATTCTTTTTCTTCCTTGGCAAGGGGCTCTGTATTTTCCTGTATATTAGGACTCTCATAAGATATATCCTGCTTCGAAATTCTGATCCTTTTTAGAACTTTCCAAGATGCTCTGTAGATTTTTGGGATTGAGGACTCGTGTAACCCAGATTACATATTCTTTCTTACCAAAAGGTCATGTAGTTGACTCTAAATAAGGACTCCATTTTCCAGATTCATGCTCGAAAACACCATGCTTAGTGTTTAGCCCATAGCAAGATGACCTTAAGCTTTTTAGCGATTGATGACCTGAGTAATGCAAATTCCTTATTCTTACTTAGCAATAGGCAGTGAAGTTTAGTGTATGTGAGGACACACATTACCTAGATTCCTACTTCAAAAATCTGATTCGTGGTTACCACTTAGTGAGAAGGCCTGTAGTTTTGGAACTGAGACTCATATAATGAAGATTCCTTATATTTCCATACCAATATGACGTGTAGTTTCCTGTATATGACGACCTGGACTACCCAGCTTCCTGCTACACTCTGCAGGATGCCTAGACAGTTCCTGTAGACCGAGAATTGCAGTTTTTTGGATATCAAGAGAAAGACGTCCATAATATACTTTGGGAACTGGAATCCAACATTCCTGGTTCCCCTTCACAAGACCTCCCAAAAAAGTGGAATATTCCAAACCCCAAAACCCAATTCCTACCTGCCCACACACAAGAATTTTGTGTACTTTGAGGTCACCTGAATCGAGGAATTTTGTACAAATATATCTTTTGATTCTGGGGAATATGATTATGTTCATAGATGGTACCAGGAAACAAAAGGATTTCTAGGGCCAAATCCTTGATTACAACTAACAAGAAGACCAGAAAGATCTTGAGGATCTGTAATAACAGATTTAGCGTACCCACAGAGCAAGTAGCTCTGAATATGTAGGGACCCAGAAGACCAGATTGCTGATTAAACCTTATCAAGAGGCCATGTAGATTCCGGGAAATGAGAACTCCTAGACCTGGATTTCCTTTTTATTCAAGTAAGATGCAATAATTTTTCCTGTACATTTGAATTCCAAATTGAGTATATACGAAGACAGATGCCCAGAAGTTTCCTAGGTTCCTGGATTTCATGATTCCCGGTTACCATTAAAAGTATGTAGTAAACATTTGGCAAGTGCAAAACCCTTGTCCCGTTTCAAAATAAAAAGAGACAAGGAAAGGGAAGGATAACAGGTTTCACCTTAAGACCAGAGTTACATCCAAATACTTCAAGAAGATTATTTTTGTCCTGGAATTTGGCCTTAGTTGTTCTAAGGAACCTAAGGGACTTGGAGTGTCCAATACCATTTACAATTTTTGAGAGGACCAGAATGTTGCTGGAGTCCTGAAATGATCGATTCATAATATCAGAATGCTAAATTGCTCTGAAACATTTGGGGAGCTCGAAGATCTGTTTCTTGTTTGTCCCATAGCAGACAACTTGGGAATTTTCTGTATTGAGGACGAGTACAACAATGATTTCTTATTCATACTTAGTTGGAAGCCTTGTAGTGTCCTGTATATGAGGACTCCTTTCCCTTGATTCCTTTTTCAAAACCCTGATTCTTGTTTAGCCCTTAGTAAGAAGTCATGTATATTTTTTGATAGAAAAACAATGGAAAACAGATTTCGTCTCTTTCACTAGCGAGAGGCCATATAGTTTCCTGTATATGGGGATTGCTATTACCCACATTCATGCCTCGAATCCCTGATTCTTCTTTAGCCGTCATCAAAATGCCCTGTAGATTTTCAGGACTGAGGACTCGTATAACGCGGATTCCTTACTTTTAGCAACAGCCGTGCAGTGAACTGTATATGAGAACTCCTGTTCACAGATACGTGCGTCGAAAGATGATTCTTGTTTAGATCTCAGGAAGACGCCGTATACTTTTTGGAGATTGAGAAAACATGTCACCCACATTACTTATTCTTTCTTAGGAAAAGTCAGTACATTTGCCTGTATATGAGGATTTCATTTTCCAAGCTTATGCTTCAAAAACCCAAATTCGTGTTTAGCCCTTAGCAAGAAACCCTGAAGTTTTATTGGGATGGAGGACACGTGTAAACCAGATTGTTTATTCTCCTTTAGCAATAGACAGTACAGTTTCCTGTATATGAGGAATCCCTCTATGCAGATTCCTACTCCCAAAACCTGAATGCTAGATATCTCTTAGAAAGGCGGTCTGTAGGTTTTGGGGATGGAGGTCTCGTGTAAACAAGATTCCTTATTCTTCCGTAGCAACAGGTCATGTAGTGTTCTGTATAGGAAGACACCCATTACTGAAATTCCTGCTTCATTCTCAGCAAGACGCCAAGATATTTCCCGGTGACCTAGAATTCCAGTTGCTTGCATATCAAGAGAAAGACTCCCATAAAATTCTTGAGGAATTGGAAGCCAAGATTCCTGGTCTCTTTTCAAAAGGCACTAAAAATGTGGCGACATACAAGACCAGATTGCTGATTAAACCTTATCAAGAGACTTTGTAGATTTAGGCAATTGAGAACTCCAAGAACCGGATTCCCTATCCGTTCTCAGCAAGATTCCCTGAATTTCTTTGTCCATGTGGATTCGAAAACTCTGTGCACAAAAATGAAGAAGCCCAGATGTTTCCTAGGGACGTGGAATCCATGGATCCTGGTTACAATTTAATAGTACGTACTAAATATTTGGAAACTGCAAAACCCTTGGTCTCTCTATGGATAAAGTACAAATGGAAATTTAAGGATTACCAAGTTCATCTTAAGACCAAAGTTTCATCCAAATACAGCACTATGATACTTTTTTTCTGGGAATCTGGCCTTAATTGTCCCAAGGAACTTAAGGGATTTGTACTACCAGATACACGATTACAACTCTCAAGAGGACCAGAATGTTGATGGAGTCCTGAAATGACTAATTCAAAATACCCACAAGCCAAATATCTCTGAAAAATGAGACGTATTCGAAGTCTTGGTTCTTGTTTATACCGCAGTAAGACACCTGAGAATTTTACGGTTTGTGGACTAGTGTAACATAGATACTTATTCTTCTCTACCGAGGGGCCTTGTAATGTCCTATATATGAGGACTCCTTTCCCCAGAATCCTGTTTGGAAAACCTGATTCTTGTTTTGCCATTAACAACATGTCATGTAGATATTGTGATGGAGGACCGTGTAAAAGATGTTTCTTTGTTCTCCTTATCTAGAGATCATGTAGATTCTGCATATGAGGACTACTATTACGTATGTTCCAGCTTCTAAACACTGATTCTTGTTTAGCCCACAGCAGATGGCCTGTTGTTTTTAAGGACTGAGGACTGCTATAACCCCGATTCTTTTTCACCCTTGGCAATGGGCTGTGTATTTTCCTGTATATTAGGACTCTCATTAGATGCATCCTGCTTCGAAACTCTGATTCTTTTTAGAACGTTCCAAGATGCTCTGTAGATTTTTGGGATTGAGGACTCGTGTAACCCAGATTCCTTATTGTTTCTTATCAAAAGCCATGCAGTTGCCTGTAAATGAGGACTCCATTTTCCAGATTCATGTTCGAAAATACCATGATTTGTGTTTACCCCATAGCAAGATGACCGTAAGCTTTTTTGCGATTGAGGATCCAAGTAACGCTGATTCCTTATTCTTACTTAGCAATAGGCAGTGAGGTTTCCTTTATGTGAGGACTCCCAATACCCTGATTCCTACTTCAAAAACCTGATTCGTAGA
>NW_007256591.1:197123-218622 GCF_000164805.1 Carlito syrichta | reverse complement strand
AAAAAAAAAAAAAAAAAAAAAAGTGATAAAAGCTCTCTTTTCTACCATGACTTTGACTATTTTGCCACCATTCTTTGTGTCTTCTTGAAAGGTAAGAGGAATGATGCATAGCCACAACAGGTTGGGTGAACAAACATTACAAATCTAATGGCAATCCAACTGATTTACAAATGAAAACTTCCTCTGAAGGTTAGGAGCATTTTCAGTTTATATCATCCCAAATAATCAAGTTACTTGGAACAACTTAAATTTGTAGAGTGCTTTACAATTTTCTAAGGTGTTTTTAGACACAATTACATCAAAGCTTCTTTACAACCCTGAGGTAGAGTGATGTATTTTCATCCTATACATGGCATAGAAGTGGTCAGCAACTTGTAAATGTGATTCAAATTGTCACAGTCTTGGTTTCCAGAATGATTTTGCAAGTAGGAGGGTGTCTATTCTGGACATTAGCATGGCAGTGTAGACATGTGACATTGATGCTACTGTCTTGTGTGGGTAGCCTGTTAGTAGTAGAGATAGGTTTAGAATCAAGTACGCATAATTCTTAAGTCAATTTTATATCTTATTGATTTGGGTTTCCACTGAATTCCATTAGATTTAATGGTATAATGTAGCTAAGAAAAATAAATCAACAGTATGAACTTTTATTTGTCACCAGAATAGTAAGAATAGCTTTCAAAACTGGCAAGTATGTTGTCAGCAACATCTTTTAAATTTATTTAGAATGTCTTACTTCTATAGGATATTAACAAAGATTTGTGTTTTTAAAAAATATTAAAACGTTATTTCTCCTAAAACAGAATCAAATTCCAGGAGTAAGACCAGTTATAAAATACATTCTATTATTAGTAGCTAAGAAAGCCACACATTGGATGATATTTATTTAATGACTTCCAGCGGGACATGACTTCCTAATAAAATTAGCAACAAAATTCTTTAGGTTTTTTCCTGTTGATTTTAACTTTTAGTTGAAAAATATTCATTCCTTCTTTCACTTGCAAATAGTGCTATCTCTCTGAAGCAGTTCCTTGTCAGAGAGACTTGAACAGCTTGGGAAAAGATTCGTCCCTGGCCTTGGTCTGTCCCAGAGGGCAGAGCTGGTGAAGGTGATGAACAACTGACTCACACAGTCATCAGAGATGAGTGCCATGACTAGTGTTGCTGTCTCACTCACCACCAACTTCCCTGGGTAGGTATCTTTCAGGTTTGAACCCCAGCTACGGAAAGAAAGATTTGTAGTCTGGAATGGAAAAGAATACATGAGATTTTTCAAACAGTTCTTCTGGTCTGGAATAAGGAAACTGAGAACACATGACATTCAAGTTATTTTTACAACTTTTGATTAATTGATGAAACCAATATATATTTCTGCCTCTAGGGTAGTTTTGATATTTCAGCACATTAGTTATTTAATTAGTCATTTCAAAGTATTATTTTATCCATTTTTAGAAACACTATGTGCAGTCAAGTTCAAAATTCTGTAGTAGGCAAATGCAAACGGTGGTGAACACTGGTTATCTCATTTCATTCCCTGAATAAAACTGCTCCTTGCTTATCTCTGCAGAGGCACAATGGAGAAAAGATCCCAGGGAAGCAGCATCTGCATAAAAGTATGCAGTTAATGAAATTGTAGATGTGGTGCTATAGAACTTTAAAAGTTAATTGAGATTCCAGAAACACAGATTCACATACATAATATGAGCCTGTTTTCTGACTTTTCAGAGCCTCTCTCTGTGCCTGCCAGAAGTTTCCTCTGGCTTTTTCTATGGCCAGTGTCTTTTCTTTTATTAGAATTATTCCATCCAAAATCAGTTCTAATGAACCTTTTAAAGACCCATTCCTATAAACCTTCCTTGAAATAACCCAGCACTGGTGATGGTCTCCTATGAAGAAGCATTTTATTTCACCTTCTAATGTCATTTTCATAGCATCATAGTTTAATGTGAAGGAAGATTTAAGAAAAAATGTCGCAAAAATTATTTTATAGCCATATTTTTTAATGCTTCCCTAAAACACAGTGAGACATGGTTGTTAATAATCCTTCTCTTTCATATAGATTCTATGTCTAGTATCTCTTAGAAGCAATAGCTAGTTAATTAATGACTTAATTAAAGCTAATGTGAGCACAAGCCCTAAGGTAGCAATGTTATTGTCATTTTGTCACCTTGCAAACCTTGCTTCTGTATTTGATAAGTGCAAACTCAATCAGTCAGGCAGATAATTTACATGGCTGACTATTCACATGCATATGTAATTCCAGCTTTTTAAAAATACAGATTTACTTACATAATTTTTTGTCTCCATTGACATTTTCACTCTAAAGTAACCCAGAGGAGACTTAAATATCTATTCACCTCTGACAAACCATTGCTACTGCCAGCTAGAGCTACCTCCAAATTTTCTTATTTCCCATCTACTCTTATTTCTAGTCTCCAGCCATTGTCTAGCTTCAAACCACTTTTGAGGGCTTTTCTTAACATCCTGGTGAGATTCAGCCCCTGCATGCTTTATATCTTATATCATCTTTGGAAGCAAAGAGGAGATTCTCTGAGCTTAAAAAGAAAGAATATGTAAGGTAGCAAACTAATGTTGATGTTTCTAGAAGTACAGTGGCTTCCTCCTCATCCCTTCTTCTATTACTGCCTAATATCTGTCTGTTCCCTTCAGAAGGCGCTGTAAGTAATTCCAGGAAAAAGGTTTTCATGGAATGACTGAGAAACATTAATGGAAAATCGTCAAAATAGTCTTTGGCCATAGTAAGAGAACCAGAATTAGGGTAAAGATACTGTTAGACTCTGCACCCAAGTTAGAGAATTTCATTACTTTCCAATTATCTCTTTTAGAGGAAGTATAGGCAAAATAGAGTGTTTGGAAAAGAATAGCAAGGACAATAATAGGGCTACATATGGAACTATCTAAAAAATGGGAATGGGAATGTTTAAAATGGAGAAGGGGAGAAAAGGGAATACCAATTATTTTCAAATATCTAAAGAAATATTATGTTCCAGAATAGATTTGTTCTGGATGAACCTAAGTAGGACTAAGAGGTGGCCAGAAAGAACTTTCTAGCAGCGGAAGGGAGGCTGTAGAAGTCCAAGGCCCTAAAACATATGTTACAGTTGAGCCCCTTGAAAATGATTCTGGACTACAATATTTTCAGAACCATATTCTATAGAACGTTTGTTCCTAGAAGTCCATTGGTGGTTTATGGGTTTGTGTGTGTGTACACACACACGCACATGTGTTAGTAGGGGTGGTGGTAATAAAGCTATTCTTGGGTCAAATAGTTGGGAAAACACCCATTTAAAAATAGGCAAATAAATACTTAATTTCAGGGCATCCAAAGGTTCTTAATAAGACAATAGGCTTAATATGCTATTATGTGTATTGTGAACTTCAAAGAGGCTGCAGCAGTCCCTAAATTTATTTGGTTAAGGAAATCTTTTATTTTAGAAATATCTTTAATAGCTCATGAAACATTTTTTCCATAGAATTCAATTCAGGAAACATTTATGTAGAGAATGTAATTACTGTTTATAAGTAGACCGGGACGTTTTCAAACTGATATTCTCTGAGACTTTTCCAAATGTGGCAAGTGCGGGGGCCAGCCCCACAAGGGTCGTGGGAAGTGTTGAAGGAGAGACGGATAGGCGACAGACGAAGATCATATACCGGACACCTGCTTCTTGAACAGAGGACAATTTAATGCTAGTTAACACAGAGCTTTTATACCATTCGTGAAGGGGCACGACAAAGAAAATTCTTTCACATACATATCTTTTAAAAGTTACGAGCTAGCGAACAAACCAAGATTCCCATAGGCTTTTGTAGCAAACAAACCAAGATTCCCATAGGCATTTAGACAACGTCTCATTCATAAAGCCAATGTCCCAAATTACAGTTCTTGAAATGTTTCAAGAAAGTTTCTTTAAGTGTATATTTCTTTATGTGTCAGGAATTTTCTCATCTTAGGCTCTTATGTTCTTCAGAGTCCTATGATCGCCTCCCTTGTCCAGATGTCCTCGTTACTTTTCTCTTATCTTGCAGTGCTTGTTTCTAAAGAGAACTCAAAAGAAGCTTTTAGTAATGTTTCCCAGGCCCCTCAAGGTTGCTTTCTGTTTTAGCTGATCTTGTCATAAAAGTGTTGGTTATTATATTATGAGTTTAGTGAAAACCTACTCTATAAATGTTAACTTAGAATTTTAACTATTAAATTAAGCAAAAACCTTAACATTAATCTTTATCCTAAGTTAGTGAAAACAGTTTTATAAATCACCTACATAACTCCTAGATAAGTGTTAGAACTTATAATGAATTCATAATGAACTTACTATAAACTTGTGCTTTTAAAAATCCTTATGTCTAAACACTAAACTGCATAATTCTAAATCAAATAAGGAGTGAATATACTTATGTCATTTTTTACTTCAGCAATATCTAGTAACTTATAACCAAGTGAAAGAAAGCATTCTTGATGTGCTTCAGAGTTTAATCCTTGCATATGTTAGAAAAGGCCAAGTGGCATAGTGGGAAAAATGGAAAAATAAACCATGATATTTCCAGGTTAGCTGTGAGTGCTTCACATAAACATGCCATTTTCTTCTTCCACGACTGCACAGAATTCTTCGGCAGTATCAAACAGCAAAGGTGGAAGACAGAAGGGCCTCAGCTTCCTGGGCTCGCCCTGCAGCCCGGGGTCTTTGGCCCACCTGGACCCTGTCAATCAGGTGGGCCTCCAATGCTGGCTCCCAACAGGCAAGGATGAAATATACAAGAAAAGGGAGCATGTGTTACCAAATAAGACACATATGTGGCAATACATATTATATATTATTAAGTTCCTAGGGATTTTCCAAAATAATGTCAGGTAACTTAATTTCCCAAATATATAATCAATAAATGACACAGTACAAAATACTCTTTCAACTCATACTAATTTACTTAAAATTTTGCTCTCTTGGTAATATTAAAAGACTCTGACTTTTTAATACCACTCTCAGGAAGAAATTATAAAATTAATAGTGTAAAAATATTATTTTCTTGTAGAACAAATGACATATTCATCTATCCTTTGCAGGTGCAATTGTCACTGATTAAACAGAAAAAGGCCAAACAGATTACCCTAATAGTTGCACATGATTAAAACAGGCTAACAGACTCACTGACATTTTAACACCTGGTATATTTTGGGTAAATAAAATTCAACTTGTATTCATTCTGACTGCTGTAATTTTTTTTCTAAGGAATGTGAAATTTCTGAATTTTGCTTTTCTAAAAAAATTGAACATCTGATTTGAATGCATAATCACATTCATCATTGAAATGATGTGTCAGAGACAAGGAGTTGTAAAAAGTGCTGTGTTCAAAAGGCCTTAATGTTGTAATAAATACTCCCCATTTCCTGCTGGGCAGTTAGACTGGAAAAGTCTCCTGTCAGAGTGCATATGACAAACTTTTCTTTTAGAGATGGGTTTAGATTTTCTGATCCTTTTATGGATCTAGAGGGATAATCTGGCAGAAGATTGAGGTAAAACTCTGTGGTCACTTACAATAAGTAGTTCAGTTTTGGTGGCCTTTCTGCTTTGCCAAAAAGACCCACAGGAGTCTATATAGTACAGTCCTTAAGTATAAATGAAGTTTCTCTCTGATAATTACCCTGAAACCAGCTGAAGACCTACCCTGGTTGCATTTTGGAAATGGAAATGTGATTTTAATTTTTCTACCTCATTAAATTTGGTCACTCTAGATTTTTACTGTGAGTAAAGGGCAGATTTTATTATCTCAGAATTTTCTGATATCTAAATTAGAGGCATGAAATAAAAACAAACAAAACAAGGATATGACATACCATGAAAGTGATGCTGAGAAGGAAATTTATAGCATTGCATATATGCATCAAGAAAATAGAGAGATTTCAGGTAAATTATCTAATGCCACACCTAAGCTAGCTGGAAAAACAAGAAAACAATCCAATCTCAAAACCAGCAGAATGTAAATTATCAAAATAATAGCGAAGCTCAATGAAATAGAGATTGAAAAAATTATACAAATGATCAATGAGTCAAAAAGATTCTTTGAAAGGATAAATAAGATTGACATACTCTTGGCCAGAATAACAAAAACCAAAAGAGATAAAATTTGAATAAACACAAACAGAAATGAAAAAGATGATATTACAACCACCCCGAAAAAAATATAAAAGATTATCAGTGATTACTACAAACATCTGTATGTGAGTAAGCTAGAAAATCTAGAGGAAATGGAGACATTTCTGTCAATATACAACCTCCCAAAATTTAAACAGGAAGACATTGAAACCCTAAACACACCAATAGCAATCCAACAAATTGGCTCAGTAATAAGAAGTCTCCTGCCAAAAAATACCCTGGCCAGATGGTTTCTCAGCTGAATTTTTCAAGATGTGCAAGAAGGAGTTGGTATCAATCCCCCACTAAAAGTATTCCAAGCAATTGAGAAAGAAGGAATCATCCCTACCTAACTCTATGAAGTCAATGTCATCCTGATATCCAAAAGTAGCAAAAATTCAACATGGAAAGAAACCTACAGGCCAATTTCCCTGATGAACATTGATACAAAAATTCTCAACAAGATACTAGCAAGTCATATCTGACAGCACATTGCAAAAGTTATTCGTCATGACCAGGTAGGCTTTATTCTGGGGATGCAAGTTTGTTCAACATACACAAACGAATAAATGCAATCCACCATATAAACAGATGTAAAACCAAGAACTACATGATTATCTCAATAGATACAGAAAACATTTGATAAAATCCAACATCCCTTCTTGATAAAAACCCTCAAACACCTAGGCATTGAATAAGACTGCTAAACCTGCAGTCAGCATTATATTCGACAGATAAAATTGGAAGCATTCCCATTAAGAACTGGAACAAGACAAGGATATCTACTATGACTACTCCTATTTACAATGTACTGGAAGTCCTAGTCAAAGCAATCAGGCAGAAGAAAGAAATTAGAGTTATATAAAAAGGAAAAGAGGAAATTCAATTATACCTCTAAGCCAGGTTTGGTGGCTCAGCCTGTAATCCCGTGCTTTGGGAGGCTGAGGTGAGTGGATTGCCTGAGTCTGCGGATTCAAGACCCGCCTGGGCAACTTGGCGAGACCTTATCTCTACAATAAATCAAAAAATTAGCCAGACATGGTAGCACACACCTGTAGTTCCAGCTACTTGGAAGGCTGAGGCAGAAGGATCGCCAGAGCTCAGTAGGTCTAGGCTGTGGTGGCCGGGAGCATGCCATGGCACTCCAGTCTGGGCGACAGAGTGAGACTCCAACTCAAAAAAAAAAATTATTCCTCTTAGCAGGTAATATGATTCTACACCTAGAAAACCCTAGAGAGTCTGCCAAAAATCTCCTTGCACTGGCAAACAACTTCAGTCAATCTCGCTATACAAAATCAATGCACAAAAATCAGTTGCATTCTTATACACCAACAACAAACAGGCTGAGAACCAAATAAAAAACAAAATCTCATTCACAATAGCCACAAAAAGAGTAAACTTTGGTATTCAGCTAACAAAATAAGTGAAAGGTCTTTACAATAAGAACTACAAAACATTGCTCAAAGACATCAAAGACAACACAAACAAATGGAAGAACATCTCATGCTCATGGATTGGAAGAATAAAAATTGTCAAGTTGTCCATTCTACCCAAAGTAATCTACAGATTCAACACAATCCCTATCCAACTACCTTCAACATTTTTCACAGACCTAGAAAAGACAATACAGAAATTCATATGGAAGTAAAAGAGCCCAAATAGCTAAAACAACCCTAAGAAAAAAGAACAAAGTTGGTGGCATCACACCCCCAGACTTCCATCTATACTATAAGGATACAGTAACCAAGACAGCATGGTACTGGTACAAAAATAGACACAGAGGCAAATGGAACAGATAGAAAACTTGTAAATAAAACCATAGATCTTCAACCAATTCATCTTTGGCAAAGCTGACAAAACAAACATTGGGGGAAAGAACTCCTTTTAGCAAATGGTGCTGAGAAAACTGTCTACCCACATGCAAAAGAATGAAACTGGAATTCTACCTATCACTATATACAAGAATTAACTCAAAATGGATCAAGAACTTAAATGTGAAAACCCAAACAGTAAGAATCTTAAAAGAAAACATAGGGAAAAATATTTACAGCCTATGCATCTGATAAGGGCCTCACATCCCATATCTACAAGGAGTTCAAAGAAATTTACAAGAAAAGTGGGTGAGAGGCGTGAACAGGCAATTCTCAAAGAAAGACATGCAACCAACAAACATATGAAAAAAAATCAATCATCAGAGAAATGCAATCATCACTAATCAACAGACAAATGTAAATCAAAACTACAGTGAAATATCATCTTACACAGGTCAGGATGACTATCATTAAAAGTCAAAAAAAAGAGCAGATGTTGATGAGCTTGCAGAGAAATGGGCACACTCATACACTTTTGGTGGAAATGTAAGCTTGTTCAACTTTTGTGGAAATCAATTTGGAGATTTCTCAAAGAACAAAAAATCGAGCTACTAGGAATATACCCAGCTTCTAGGAATATACCCAAGGGAATGTAAATCACTCTACCAAAAGGACACCTACATTTGTATGTTTATTGCAGCATTATTCACAGTAGCAAAAACATGAAACCAACCCAGAAGCCCACTGAAAGTCGACTGGATAAAGAAAATGTAGTGAATATACACTATGGAATGCTATGCAGCCATAAAGAACAGCAAAATCATGTCCTTTGCAGCAATATGGAGGCAGCTGGAGACCATCATTCTAAGTGAATTATCACAGAAACAAAAAGCTGACTACTTCATGTTCTCATTCATAAGTGGACATTAACCATTGGGTACATGGGTACAAGGATGGGAAGAGCAGACACTGGGTACTGTTGAAAGACGGAGGGAGGGAGAGAAGATAAGGGATACAAACCCACCCTTTGGGTACCATGCTCACAACTGAGTGTGTGGGAGGGCTTATCAGAAGCCCAAACCTTGCCTTCATATCATATAATATATTTAAGTAACAATCTTCACATGTACTAAGATGATAGATGATTCTAAGATGATAGATAGATGATTAGATAGATAGATAGATAGGATAGATAGGTAGATAGATAGGTGAATTAGATAGATGATAGATAGATAGATAGATAGATAGATAGATAGATAGATAGATAGACGAACGGATAGATAGATGATAGATAGAGATAGTAGGTTGGGTTTCTCAGAAAAAAGATTCTGAGACGCTGAGACTTGTGTGCAGAAAGTTCATTCCAGAGTTAATTCTATAGTTCTCTTGGATCAACACCTATTATTAAAGGAAATAAGATGGTATAGAAGGAGAAATTGAGCTGTGATGTAGTCAAAACAAAGGCTTTCTACAGGAAGCTCTAGAGCTAGGATAATCCTTCGACTTGTCCCATCACCCCTCTCCAGATATCATTTATGCAGCTTATCCTCAGTGAGAGTGTGTGACCTTGAGTGAGATAGTTCCCTTTGCCTGAAGGCAATTTTCAGACTAAAACTCAGCTGGTGGTTGACAGCCAACAACACTCCCAGAAGTTGGGAGAATGAGCACCCATGATCTGGAAGAGAGGTTCTGGGTGAATCATCAGTCACTACACATGTGCATAACAGAGTAACTTTTTAAATCACCTGCCTTAAAGTCACTCCAAACTAGGAAAAATGAAAGCAACTGCATTTATTTATTGTCTGCTATGTGCTAAGCACTTTAAGCATTGACACTATTAATAGAATAACAATTAACTTTTATTGAGTTCTTATCTCTTGGGTATTATGCTAAATTTTACATGCATGTTATTTGATCTTCATAATTTACTATTTGCTTAGTATTTTCTTACACAAGTGAGGGTACTGAAGCTAGAAAGCATAAGTGACTTGCCTAAAGTAGCACAACCAGGATTGGAATTCAGTCTGCTCCAAAGTCCTCAGTCTTAACCTCTACCATACCACCTATCTATATTATATTGTTTTATTTTTTCTTACTAAAACACTCTGAAATATGCACCATTATTATCCCCATTATACAATGAGGAAAATGAGCATTGGAGAGGATAAATAACCATCCAGAGGCCACACATCATAACTCAAATAGGGTACAGTCTGATTCCAAAGCTCTTGCTCTTTCTATTGCCCCTGTATTGATTGGAAGGAGTCCATTAAAAGTTAACAAATACTCACTTAGTTTATGATTCTTTAGAGAGTAGTTTTTATTTAGCCTCATGAATTTGTGAGAGTTCATGTAATATTACCTTTGAAACTGAAATTCTGCCAATAAAGAGACTAGTAGCTAGTGTATGAGGCTAAGGAAGGGCTTCATGAACATCATTTATCAATGTTTCCACACAAGGATATTCAGAGCAATTGAGCATTTTCTATTGCAGTAATTCAGATAATTCTGAAACTAGTCCCATAATCAAGGCAGGGACCATGACTGATTCATCCCTGTATCTACCCCAACAACTACCACATGGCAGATACTCAATAAATAAATACTCAATAAATAAACACTTGTTGTCAGGATAGGCAAATGTATGAATGTTATGGAGACCAACAGCTTCTAGGATTTTACTATCAAAGACCTCCATCATTTTTTTTCCTTACAGAGCCCTTCTCCTCTTAATAAATGTATACTTTATAAATAAGGTTCTATTTTCTCATCATTAAAATTGAAGAAATACGGAATCCACTAAGAATTTTCAATAAGCAATAGGCAGCCAATACTAAAACTGAAGTAATAGAATGATCCTGCCAACAGTAAAGTGGCAATTTTTGCAAACTTTTGTGACCATGGATCATGGGTAACTGATTTTTTTGTGTATGTGGTTTTCAACATTACTACCTCTGATATTCCTAGGTCTAGGACCCTGGAGTCAGGAACCACTGAGAGCCAAGGGATAAATCCAAATAGTTATTGAGATATTTGTTACAAGCAAAATCAGTAATGTAAAAACCTATTTCCAGCACAAGTTCAGCAGCAGCTGTTCCCTACCGAATGGAAAATTTTCCAAGAGGAGAAAGGAAGGATAATGCTAGCAGCTAGAAACTGTATGCTTTGAGGAAGGTAAATTGCTTCTAAGTTGTGAGTACCCAAATTCCTCATGCATTTTTGCTGAGTGAGGGGCAATTTGTGTGGAGGAAGAAACTGTGAAGTAAGAACACTTGATCCCACACAAGTGTTTATTATATTGAGACTGACCCTTGAAAGAAAACCCGTTATCTATCTCTGGTAATCTAAATATTATTAGTAACTAAAAGGGTCTTTTTGTTTAGAACTTGCAAAGCTTTCTTTATTTCATTTTCTTGGAAAATCAGCAGACAGAACAGTCCCTGCACATCAGGAGGCCCCCATTAGAGGGCTGGCTGTGCTCACATTCTGTCTCCTGGTAGGGTTTGTGACTCATTCTGAAATCCTAGCTTGGAGCGAACGAAGAGCCTGAGGATACAGTGCATTTTATGAACTCTTATGAGTATACACCATTTTTCTTGTAGTTTATATGATCTTTTTAAAATTGAAAATGGATTTTTTAACAGTTTTATTCACCACAACAAAAAAGGACTGCTGTTGCCATCATCAAAGGATGATGCTTTGATTTGACTGCAATACTTTTTGTTAAACAAACAATGCAAAAGCTAAACCAAAGTAACAACCTTCTGGGCTTAGGAATACGGTGAGATATGTCCTATTTACTTCTGAGGGTTTGGAATTCTTCCCTTGGAAAACCTACAGCAATATTCAGGATGAGGGTGAAGCTTGGTCAATCTCTGTGTTGAATATTTCTGATGTTGTCAGTCGCTCTTGTGTTTTGTATCCAGCGGCTCCTGAAACATGTCTTCCCTCAAGGCTTGGATGAGCAGTTTTGAACAACCCTGGTTTACATTTAAATAATACTATCAAATAGATCATTACCTGGGTGTGGGGGGAGATGTGGTGTGGGTGTGATCCACATAGTAATCCCAAGGGATTATTGTTCCTAATTTTATAATTGGAGAAAATTGAGATTCAGAGGATTTTCATAATTTATTCAGGATTATAAATAAAATACATTACTGAGGACCAGAACTCAAATTTCTCTTTTAACATTAATTTTGTTGGCGTGATAGGTTTTGTTTGTTAATTTCTAAAATAAATCTCTCAGAAAAGGCTGTGTCTCTTTCTGACTACTGTCATGTCATCAGCACACAGAAAAATATTTAGCACATAAGAGTTACTTTATAAATATTTGTTGAACAGATAAATGTCTTTATCAGTCTGAAAATGGGATTTTAATTTGATTTGAGAAGAGAATCTGGGAAAGTCAAAGAAAGAGGAGTTGCTTTCACGGCCACAGGGGAAAAATTCAGATTAATGACACATTTAATTGTGCCTTTAATTATGTTCTGTTTTACACCTAAACAGTTGCAGTAATTTAATTCTGAAAGTACTTAGTGAAGGACATGGGAAAATTTTAGCCCTATTTAGGAAAGCTCAGGTCACTTACAATCTCCAGAATCAGTGTTAAGGCATTGTTTTGCAGATAATTCATATGACTTAATTCTTTCTCTGAATGCAATTTTTAAAATGAACTGTTTTCATCAGGCATAAATCAGAAATGTTGCTTCTTAAATAGAGATAGATTTAGCAAAAAATGATAAGCCTTATGTTTATGGACTCTATGATTTATGAGATATACCAGCCTACCCAAGATATCTTGAGGCCCCCACCATTGTTTAAACCTATAGATGAAAAGGCCCTACTTTTTCTCACTGAATGCTTTGGTGCATAAAATGCCAACCTTTGGGCAAGAGTTTCATTGCATTTTGTCTTTCTCCTTTTTTACATTTTCAAGTGAAACTTCCAAACTTTCAGCAATGACCAGATTGACAGTAAGTCACATATTAAAATTTATCGGACTTGATTTTAACTAGTTAGTCTTGGGTGATTTAGTTGCGCAGAGGGAGAAAGACCTATGATCATTACTTTAAACTTTGCAAATTGATGGAGCCTCCAATTCTCAGACCGGGTTTGGGATAGGCAGTCAGAAAGCATTGACATTTTCTTAGTCATATTTATCCCCAAGTGCATTAGAGAGTTCTGTAAAAATTAATGAATTGATTTTGGAAATTCTATTTTATTCAATAAAAGAAATACTTCACTGCCAATTAAATGCATTCAAATTAAATTCACCAAATCACATGACTACTGTATTATCCACAATTATTCATCCATAACTATAAAATACAACAGTTTAGAAGATTTAGATAAGTAACATATATAAAATGCATATGTCATAAAAGTATTACATATATACACACGAACATATTCTTGAATAGGAATTTGATGTGGATTTGTAATAAATTTAATTTTAATTAAATGATAATTATAATTTATTATAACTAATAATTTATAATACATCGATAGATACAATAATTCTGTAATTAAATAAATTTAATTCAAATAAACTTTACTCTTATAGAGATGGTAAGAATTATTGCCATCATTATCAAGACAGAATCTCATCACACAATATGTTTAATGTAGGAAAAGTCACTTTACAAATTGACTTGTCAATTTGGAAATTTGCAAGTAAGACAAGACCTGCCAAGTAAGAAAAGCTAAAATTATCTAAGTTAATTTAAAAGAACACGTTTATTCAGTAAAATAGTGGTGATTTCACAAAGCAGTAGCCACAGTGAAAAAAACTAAGTAACATTTTCATGAATTACATTACTGCATATACTTCTATTCCAAAAATAAACCTTTTGTTTCTAAGAGTAAAACTTGTTCATTTAAGTTATTGAATGCTTAGTTAGTTATTAAATGTAAATATTTATTGAATGCTTAGTCTATGGCAGACACTGTGCTAAGCATTGAAGATACAACAGTGAGAAAACAGACTGTGCTTGTCCTAGATGGAGGGCTTGCCATCTAGATAGGAAGACAGACATTGATCAAAAACATAAAAAACAATTACAATGTTGACTATTGTTTTGAAGAAGTGACATTTAAACTTTCATCTGAAAGATGAGTGAGTTGACCAAGTGAAGAAACAAGGAAAGCAAGAGATTCATGGTAAAACAACAAAACAAACAAAAACAAAAAAATTTTCCAAGGAAAATGAGACTGGTCAAGATGAGCAAGACTGACAATATGGCTAGAATTCAGTGAGGGCAAGAATGACAAGGATGAAACTGGAGGAACCTTTAGGAGCCATTGTTCAGGACCCTATAGTCTGGTTTAGAATTTTTATCTTCATCCTAAAAGCACTGGGAGGTATTTGAAACATTCTAAGCAGGAGATTGACCTGAATTAATAATAAGTCAAGGTCAGCACATTGAGGGTTTCTAAACTCAATAGTGCAGCCTGCAAAAGAACTCCTCAGCACTTTCAACTCAGCAATCTTTTCCTTTAAATCTTTTCAAAACAGTTCTTAAAGCCAGCACATCAGAAGAACTCTGGCTCTCACATCTCTAAGCTCCTGTTGCTTCTTTGGAAAAGGGGGGTTCTGATTCCTGTAGACTTCCATGTTTCTCTTCTAAGAATCCTGTAATCTGTTTGAAGATGCCTTTCCTCAGGAGTGCTTCACATCCTAGAGAAGAGCTCTGAAATGTCACATGCCAAGTTTGGGACCTGCTCTTTTGCCAACTTAATTTAGAGAAAAGTATACCTGGATATTTGCCACAACTATGTGTGCAGGGAACAAAGCCCTTCCAAGGATACTTTCCCAAAAACCTCATATCAGTTTTGCCTGAAAAGATCAAGACATTATTGTCTTCCTCTTTTTTGTCTTTGGAATTGAGGAAGTTGGAAATAAAACCTAAAGGCTCATTTTTACATCACAACTGCATTATTCCTGGGTGTTCATCCCCTGCTACTGTCCTTCTTTGAGACTCTGCATCCTTGGAAGCAAGGAATTAACAGGCTGTCACTACATGGATATTCCATGCATTACCATTACAGAGAAACAAGCACCCTTTTAAGCACTTTATATGTAATAACTAATTGAAATATCCTTACTATGCGCATTATATAGATGGTGAAACTGAAGCTTACAGTGATAACTAATAATAAGTGATGTAGCTGAGACAAGAATACAATTTTGCTCCAGAATTGACGGTGATGCTGTGATTTTTTTTGGGAGGAGAACAACAATAAAAAGTGTATTTATGCCTTTTGATGGTCAGGCTTTCTAGTTTCTTTTTTTTTATTATAAAGATGTTAGGTACTATTCATGGTTAGGTATACAGACGTTGATTATGCAAGTTCCATTGTTGATGAGATATGCCCCTCCCTCCCCTAGCAGTTTCCCTCAACTACCAATCCCACCTCCCTCCCCTGACAGTTTCCCACTACTACCAATCCCTTTCTTATAGTATTATAACTGTTCAAGGTCTGTTTATGAGTGAGAACATATGGTACTCTATTCTTTGTTTCTGTGGTAGATCACTGAGTATGATTGACTCTAAATCCATCCAAGTTGCTACAAAGTCCATATGTCTGTCCTTCTTTATGGCTGCATAATATTTCATTGTGTATATGTACCACATTTTGTAATCCAGTCCAGCTTTGATGGGCAACATGGTTGGTTCCATGTTTTTGCTATTGTGATTAGAGTTGCAACAAACGTATGTGTGCAGGTATCTTTTTTGTGGAATGATTTGAGTTCTTCCAGGTATATTCTCAACAGGGGGAATTGCTGGGTCATACGAAAGGTTAATTTCTAGTTCTTTCAGAAATCACCACACTGTCTTCCAAAGAGGTTGCACTAGTTTGCATTCCCACCAGAAGTGCAGAAGTGTTCCTTTTTCGCCGCATCTTCACCAGCATCTGTTATTGTTTGTTTTATTAATGATGGCCATTCTTACTGGGGTTAGGTGGTACCTCAATGTGGTTTTGATTTGCATTTCTCTGATGATGAGTGAGGCTGAGCATTTTTTCATGTGTCTGTTGGCTGTCTATATGTATTCTTTTAAGAAGTATCTATTCATGTCTTTTGCCACTTTTTAATGGGTCTGTTTGTTTTTTTCCTTTCGGCACATTTGAGTTCCTTGTAGATCCTAGATGTCAGGTCTTTGTCAGATATGCAGTTGGCAAATATTTTTTCCCATTCTGTGGGCTAGCTCTCTGCTCTCTTGATGGTTTCTTTTGCTTTGCAGAAGCTCATTAGTTTGATGAGGTCCCACTTGTCTATGTTATTTTTTAAGGTATGGGCATTTAGTGTTCTGAATAGGAATTGGTTGCCAGTTCCAATTTCCATAAGGGTGTCTCCTGTATTTTCTAAGATTCTTATAGTTTGAGGTTTTACGTTTAGGTCTTTGGTCTACTTACAGTTAATTTTTTGTGTATGGTGATAGGTAGAGGCCCTGTTTCAATCTTCTGCATGTGGTCAGCCAGTTTTCCCAGCGCCATTTACTGAATAGATTCTCCTCTCCCCAATGGTTGTTGTTCGGGGCTTTGTCAAAGATGAGTTGGTTGAGAGATTGGGGCTTTGCTTCCAGAATCTCTATTTTGTTCCATTGGTCTATATGCCTGTTCTTGTATCAAAACCAGGCTGTTTTGATTACTGTAACCTTATAGTAAAGTTTGGAGTCTGGACATGTGATACCCTCTGTTTTGCTTCTTTTGCCAAGGATTGGTTTGGCTATTCACGGCCGTTTATGTTTCCATATGAGTTTCTGTATTGTCATTTCCAAGTCTGAGAAGAATGATGTTGGTAACACAATGTGTATTGCATTGTATCTGTAGATTGCCTTTGGTAGGATGGACATTTTAACACTGTTGATTCTTCCTATCCATGAGCATGGAATATTTTTCCATTGTTTGTGTCTTCTTAGATTTCTTTTAGCAGTGTTTTATAGTTCTCATTATAAAGGTCTTTCACTTCTATGGTTAGGAAGATGCCAAGGCATTTTTTTGTGTGTGTGGCTATTTTGAATGGGATTATGCTTTTAATTTGGGCCTCTGCCTGCTTGTTGTTGGTTGTATAGGAACGCAACTGTCCTTTACACATTTATTTTGTACTCTGAGACTTTGCCAAAGTCCTTTATCAGTGCAAGCAGGTTTTTGACAGATTCTCTTGGATTTTCAAGGTATAAGATCATATCATCAGCAAAGAGGGATAACTTGACTTCCTCTTTTCCTATTTGGATACCCCTGATTTCCTTCTCTTGTCTACCTGCCCTAACTAGGACTTCCAACACAATGTTGACCAAGAGGGGTGAGAGTGGGCAGCCTTGTCTTATTCCAGTTTTCAGGGGAAATGTTTCTAGTTTCTGTTCATTTAGCAATATGTTAGCTGTGGGTTTATCATAAATGACACATACTATTTTGAGGTATGTTCCTTCTATACCTAGGTGTTTGAAGGTTTTTATCAAGAAGGGATGCTGGATTTTATCAAAAGCTTTTTCTGCATCTAATGAGATAATCATGTGGTTCTTGCTTTCACATCTGTTAATGTATTTAATGACATTTATGGTCTTGCAAATGTTGAACCACCCCTGCATCCTGGGGATGAAGCCTACTTGGTCATGGTAGATAATTTTTGAGATGCGCTTTTGGATCTGATTTGCTAGAATCTTATTGAGGATTTTTGCATCTATTATAATAAGGGATATTGGCCTGTAGTTCTCTTTACCCGGTTTGGGTATCAGTGTAATGTTAGCTTGGTAAATGATTTTGAGAGAATTCCATCCTTCTTAATTGCCTAGAATACTTTTTTTTTAAGTTGGAGTCTCACTGCCACCCAGGCTGGAGGGCAGCGGCGTGCTTGCGGCCACCGCAGCCTCGACCTGCTGGACTCCGGCGATCCTTCCACCTCAGCCTTCCAAGTAACCAGAACTACAGGTGCATGCTACCACACCCGACTAATTTTTTGATTTCTTGTAGAGATGAGGTCTCACCAAGTTGCTCAGGCAGGT
This sequence comes from Carlito syrichta, assembly GCF_000164805.1. Taxonomy (NCBI): domain Eukaryota; kingdom Metazoa; phylum Chordata; class Mammalia; order Primates; family Tarsiidae; genus Carlito; species Carlito syrichta. Next base: position 200,655 of record NW_007256591.1, on the reverse strand, counting down.
CTCGAACCCGCGGGCTCAGGCAATTCACCTCAGCCACCGAGCCTGGCTGCCTGGAATACTTTCAATAGGATTGGTATAAGCTCCTTCTTGTCTGTTTTGTAGAATTCTTCTGGAAAGTCATCTGGCTTTTTTTGTAGGTGGTTTTCATATCACAGAGTCAATTTCCTGAGTTGTTATTGGTCTATTTAGTGTCTCAATGTCTTCTTGTGTCAACCTGGGGAGGTTGTGTGATGGCAGAAAGTTCTCCATTTCATTTAGGTTATCAAGTTTGTTTCCATATAGGTGTATATAGTAATCTCTGCTAATCTTTTGTATTTCTTCAGGGTCAGTTGTGATTTGATCTTTTGTATTTCTGATTGTGTTTACTTGGGCTTTTTCTCTCCTTTTCTTGGTCATTCTGGCTAGGGGTCCATCAATCTTGTTAATTCTTTCAAGGAACCAGCTTTTTGTTTTGTTGATGTTTTCTATGATGTTTTCGCCTTCTATGTTCCATATTTGGGCTCTTATTTTTGTGATTTGGATTCTTCTACTAAAGTTGGGTTTTGGTGGTTTTCTCTTTCAAGCTCCCTTAGGTGATTTGTTAGGCTCTCCACTTGTGATCTTTCCATTTTCTTGATGTGTGCTCGTAGAGATATAAATTCCCCTCTTAGAACTGATTTCATGGCATCCCAGATGTTTTGATGTTTCTTCATTTTTATTTTTTCCAGGAATCTTTTAATTCCTGACTTGATTTCAGTGTTGACCCAGTAGTTGTTCAGCATCATGTTGTTTAGTTTCCATGTCTTTGTGGGCTTTGGGGAAATTTCGTTGGTGTTGATATTTATTTTTATTCCACTGTGATCTGAGAGTGTGCATGCAAGATTTCAGCCTTATGGAATTTGTTTATGCTTGCTTTATGGCCAAGATGTGATAGATCTTGGAGTATGTTCCATGTGATGATGAGTAGAATGTACATTCTGTGGTTGTTGGGTGGAATAATCTGTAGGTATCTATTAAGTCCATTTGGTTGAGTGTCAAGTTTAGGTTCTGGATCTCCTTGTTGATTTATTGCCTCGATGATGTATCTACAGCTGTTAGTGGGGTATTCAAGTCCCCTGCTATAACAGTGTTAGAGTCAATATCTTTTTTTAGTTTACTTAGTAGTTTCTTTATAAGTGCTAGTACTCTCGTGCTGGGTGCATATATGTTTAGAATGGATATTTCTTGTTGATGGATTGAACCCTTTATCATTATGCAGTGTCCTTTTGCATCTTTTTAATTTCTGATAGCTTAAAGGTTGTTTTGTCTGCTATTAAGATCACAACTCCTCTCTTCTTTGGTGATCTATTTGCCTGGAAACTCATTTTCCATCCTTTAACTTTGAATCTGTGTGTAGTGAGATGAGTCTTCTAGATGCAGCAAATAATTGGGTCATGGTTTCTTATCCAGTTTGCCATTCTATGTCTTTTCAGTGATGCATTTAGTCCATTTACATTCAGACTGATTATTGAAATGCAATTGTTTATCCCTGTCATAAGGTCCTTAAAAGGTTTTTTCTTCATTTGCTTATTTTCTTTTGGCTTTGGGTTTGATGTATGTATGTGTTTTCAAGTTTCTTGTTGCACCGTACTCTCTGTTGATTCTGTGCTCTGCTGTTCTCCTGAGAAGTATGTGGTCATTCTTTTTTTCTTTCTCATGTGCTTAATACCTTTTTAAGTGTTCCTGTAGAGCTGGTCTGGAAGTTGCATAATCTCTTAGGGACTGGATGTCTGGGAAAGATATTAATTCTCCATTACTGATGAAGGTGAGCTTGACTGGATAGTAAATTCTTGGTTTAAATTGTTTATATTTGAGGACTTTTAATATAGGACTCCAGTCCCTTCTTGCTTGTAGTGTTTCTGCCGATAGGTCTGCTGCTATTCTGATTGGCTTTCCCCGGTAGGTAGTCTGACCTTTCTCTCCTGCTGTCTTTAGGATTTTTTCTTTTGTGCCTACTTTGTGTAGGTGAATTACTATGTGTCTAGGGATTGATCTCTCATTTGATGTCTTGTGGGGTTTCTCTGTATCTCTTGTGCTTGGCTGGTCACACCTCTAGTGAGATGGGGAAGGTTTCCTTGGATTACCTACTGGAATACTTGCTCCAAGTTGTTCTCCATTTCCCTTTCTTCTTCTGGGATACCAATCAGGCATAGATTCAGCCTCTTGATATAATCGTATATCTCTTGTAGGATTTATTCTTTCTTTCTAAGTCTTCTTTCTATATTCTTTACAGATTGGGTTAATTCCATGTTCTGGTCTTCAAGTTCTGAGATTCTTTCTGCTTTCCATGCTTGTCATCTTGTTATTTATTTCCTGGATGAAATTTTTTTATTGCCAAAATCTCTGTTACAAGTTCTTTCAGTGTTGCATCTTGTCTTTCTTAAATCTTATTCACTCTTTCCATCTATTCCCTAATTCTTGTCATATTCTGGGGCCAGGTGTTGGCGACTTCTATTGTTTGGGCACCAAGGTCTGATTTTTCAAGAGTTTTGTCTTTGGTACACTTGAAATTGCCTGTGGTCTTCCTTTGGTTTTTCCTCACTTGTGACAGATTTCTTGTTTTTCTCTTTAGTTCTGTTATTCTGTGTCAGTGGAAGAAGCTTTCCCTCTGATGTTTGCTCAGTCCTCTATTCTTCCCAGATCCAGGCTCTTGATCTGTTCTATTTTGAAATAGGATGATGGATGGGATGCTTTGCTGTCTCTTGTAGTTTCTGAAATTTGAATAAAGTAGGAGATGGGGTGCTAGGATTCAGAAACTACTTGCAAATTACAGTGTTCACTTATTGTGGCATGTGTTCCCTAAGACCCACTCTTCACTCCCAACCATCACTCTATATGATGATGCAAAACAGAAATCAATGCAAAAGACAATTGAACACACACAACCCAAAACAAACTGAAATAATAGCAAAGTGTAGCAAAACAAATGACAACAACAACAAAAAAAAAGAAAACTAAACACATACACATGCCTAGCACAAAGTGAATAGAGAAGAAAAACAGAAAGATTGGGGGGGAAAAAAGGAATTCAGACCAAACTCTCACACACATGTTGACACACACCTTAAACTATAAAAAAGAGAATTAAAAAACCCAGAAGAACAAAAGAGCAAAAACAAACAACAACAACAAAATTGAAAGATGAACACTCAATTATTTACATACACACATAAACAGAAAACAACAAATAAAAGAAGAAAGAAACAGAAAAAAAAACTAGGGGGGAAATGCAGATCAAAGCCTCACATACACATTCATGCACAAAGGAAAAAATATTTTTAAAATAGATGGACTAATAAACATACAAAGAATATTTAAAAATTAAAAAAAATGAAAAGAAAACCTGCCCTCTTGTAGCAGGCGCTGTAATTGTTCCTCTAATCAGGTCTCTCCTACAGAGCCACCTCTTTCACTCTCTCCTCAGTGTCTAGAGTAAGGAAGGAGGAGGGGCAGTGGAGATGGGCAGAGCCAAGTCAAGGAGATCTCCATTGAGGAGGTGTGGATTGTTGGGGGG